>NC_090051.1:14997751-15103864 GCF_038355195.1 Osmerus mordax | reverse complement strand
CACTGGGCTGGATGAGATCTCCTCCGCTCAGGCATTCATTCTGATCTCTCTGAAAGAGGACTGGGACAAATCGGGTTTTCTCAAACTCGAATGAAAAAGAAATTGGCCCAATTGTTACATTATGTAGCTGGCAGAAAGTAGAAGTCAAAAGGAACATTATCAGGTTTAGACGGATATCTGTACATCTTGGTGTATTTTTTTATATAAAACAGTTGTTCTCAGCTGCTTGCTTCCTCTCCATCCCTCTCTCCATCCCTCTCTTCATCCCTCTCTCCTTCCCTCTCTCTATCCCTCTCTCCATCCCTCTCTCCAACCCTCTCTTCATCCCTCTCTCCAACTCTCTCTTCATCCCTCTCTCCAACCCTCTCCTAATCCCTCTCTCCAACCCTCTCTCCAACCCTCTCTCCACCCTCTATTCATCCCTCTTTCCATCCCTTTCTCCATCCCTCTCTCTATTCCTCTCTTCATCCCTCTCTCCATCCCTCTCTCCATGCCTCTCTCTAGCCCTCTCTCCATCCCTCTCTCCATCCCTCTCTCTAGCCCTCTCTTCATCCCTCTCTCCAACCCTCTCTTCATCCCTCTCTCCAACCCTCTCTTCATCCCTCTCTCCAACCCTCTCTCCACCCTCTATTCATCCCTCTTTCCACCCTTTCTCCATCCCTCTCTATCCCTCTCTTCATCCCTCTCTCCATCCCTCTCTCTAGCCCTCTCTCCATCCCTCTCTCCATCCCTCTCTCCATCCCTCTCTCCATCCCTCTCTCTAGCCCTCTCCTTCATCCCTCTCTCAATCCATCTCTTCAACCCTCTCTCCATCCCTCTCTCTAGCCCTCTCTTCATCCCTCTCTCAATCCCTCTCTCCAACCCTCTCTTCATCCCTCTCTCCAACCCTCTTTCCAACCCTCTCTCCAACCCTCTCTCCATCCCTCTCTCCATCCCTCTCTCTATCCCTTTCCCCCGCTCTTTCTTTCCCCTCTGTTTTTCTCTCTCTCTTTCTCTCTTGTTCTAACTGTCTCTCACTCACTCTCTCTCTCTTAACTCTGTCTCTCTCACTCTCTATATCTTTTTCGCTGTTATCCCTTTCTGGCCAGCTCTCCTTTAATTGATCTCTTTTGTGTGCAGACAGGTCATTCTGCTCCTTCCACCTCCATTTCCAATGTGCTGTGTCTAACCAGGCCAGACTGGGCACCGATGGGCCTGGCTGCACGATGTCTCAGGCTGTACACCCAGACACTCAGCCCCTGTGGGACAGGACCGACGCAGACAGACACCGGGGTGGAGACTGAAACACGCTCACTCACTCCGACACACGCACAGAATCTCTCTCTCTCTCTCTCTCTCTCTCTCCTCTCTTTCTCACCATCTCTCTCTTGCTGTCTTTCTGTCTCGCTCCCTCCCCGTACACCTCTCTCCTCTCTCTCTCTCTCTCTCTCTCTCTCTCTCTCTCTCTCTCTCTCTCTCTCTCTCTCTCTCTCTCTCTCTCTCTCTCTTCCGGCACAACCGATCCCTTCCTCTCCCTCCCTTCCTCTCTGTCTGACAGACGCAGCCTCATTCTCAGAATGAGAGGAGTGCAGCAGACTGTGAAAACAGTCTACCCTTGTTGTCTGAATGCCGGTGTTATCTTTATACTGTGTTTGGTTTGAGGGGAATAAGGCTGGTGTCTTCAAAGCAAGCTGCGCTAGTCTTTTTCTCATGGTTACATCCGTTGCAATGTAGTTGAAGTGGTAGACGCATCTATCCTAGACTAGACTAGGCTACACTTCACATCTATCCTCCATATTGTCCTGGACAGAATAGAATATGTGAATGTGTGTGTGTGTGTGTACACATTCTTGTAATGGTTGACTCGGCGTAATCTATACAGTTGGTTACCACCCATAGCTTTAGGTTAAAAGCTTTTTGTGTGTGTATACAGTATGTGTCCGTGTGTGCTTGTGAGCACTTGCATGTGTGTGTGCGTACGTGTGTGTGTGTGTGTGTGGTCCGTGCAGCTCTGCAGTGTACAGCTGTCACTCTGATCCTACATCAGTCAGAGCCTGCTGAGCCACACATTGACATTCAGACTTCCGCCTGCCTCTCCAGCAAAAATAGATATGTAAAACGGCAACCTCTCCCCCCCCCACCCCCCCCCCCACCCCCCACCCCCCCCCCCACCCCCGTTTTCCCACGCATAGCTTGACTCAGGCAGGGATAAAGAAAGGTCTCTAGCTGCCGTCTGTTATGGCAAGATCTAGGGGAAGAGAGGCAGAAAGAGAGAAAAGAGAGAGATGGAGAACGAAAGCAGGACAAGAGACACTACAAGGCCCACAGCTTTCACCTATCCTGTTTTCCTCGCTCATTCTCTCCCTCTCTTTCTCGTCCTTTTTGTCCACCTCTCCGTCCACAGTCTGTGGGTCATCCACAGCTATCATACTGCTCTCGGACCAAGCCTTCATACATTGAGCTGTGGAATCCCATGTCTATGGTAGGAGTAGCTCATCTGTTACAGAGGGTTAGAGAAGCTGTCACTAACACTGTACTGTTCCAATACATTTCTTTTTTTTTATTTCTTACCACTCGTTCTCCCACCCTTTCTTTCTCTCTCACCTGCCTTCTCTCCCTCTCTCTTGTTCTCTCTGTCTCTCCCCCTCTTTCTCTCCAGCCTTTCTCTAGCCCAGTGTGAGCTGTAGGAGGTGACATTTTTGCTTCTGTTCACAGTCTTGTATTGTTCCCAATTTGGAGAAGAGGAATGTTGATGGTGGGATGTGAAGATAGCCTCCTCTTTTCTCAACATAATGTGTGTTGTTTAGTCAGCATTGTAACACCAAACCCTGTTAATAATAGTACTGTATACACTATACAATACTATACTAGTATACTATATACTATAGTATCTCATATAGGTTAGGAAATATTACAGGTTTAGTTTCTTAATTCAAGGTTTTGATAAGCCACTAAGGATTGGCAAGAGGAGCAGGAATAAATATGTCCAGTCAACATGTACTTGGCGATAAACAAAACAAATGGCGATAAACTTGAAACTTGAGAATCGCAGACTACCATAACAATGGTCTTAGCCATATTTAGGTCTAAATTAAAGAGTCTAAATGACAAAACTTCATAAAAAGGTTATTCGGCAGTCACTTTATTGAACACTTACGTAGCTACTTAATACATTGTTACTGTAGCATTTAAAGTAAACAAGTTCATATGATGGTGTTTTATCAACACAAACCCAGAGACTGAAGCAGAGTTACCCAGAGTAGTGGGGCTTCACTCTGGGAGATGGGCCGTGTTATTGATGGGAGCTCGGGCCCGCCCTGCTGGCTTCTCATTCGCTGTGATGGATGCAGAGACGAGCGGGAGCGCTGGGTCTTTGGATTTCATTCGCTCATGGCTGCACAATTGCTCTTATCGATTCGTGGTGGAGTGGTGGGAGGGTGTGTGTGTGTACGTGTGTGTGTGTGTGTGTGTGTGTGTGGATCAGAAGGAGTTGCTGTGTGGATCCCTTGTATTTTGTTTTGCTCTGATGGATCGCTCCCTGTACAATGCAACAGACACACAGTCAGTGGTCTCCTGCTCTCTCCTTCTCCCCCTGTCAGGCCCCCGGAATACTTCTCAACCAATACCATGTTACGGCAGTGGAGTGGGACTTGACTGAAGCTTCTGTGTGAATGTTTGTGTTGTGATTTCAGCCTGTCAGGACCCCTCCACTCCACATGATGATCACGCTCCGTAAAGACCAATCGGGGCGCTCTGAAACACACACTGAAAATCACCTCATTTACAAATCAAACCATTGATTGTCCTCTTGGCCCAGTTAAACACAGTGGAAAGCACCAGGACTAACATTATGATGTGGTGTCCCTGCCTCCATACTGTCATGGATGACATTACCGGACCGCCCTCAGGTCCCCACAAGAAACAGTCCTGTCCTTCTCCCTAATGCGATGACTACGCGCACACCTAATTAAACGCATTTGCATGCATCCATAGGCATGAAAAGGCACACAGGCATAAATATAGACGAACAAAACACATGCATGCGCACATGCTGTTTTCCTCACAGAGCCTCTTACAGATAATATTCTATCAGCATACAAATCACCCTCCAATTCGAACCCTACTGTCTAAAGACGCCAGCTTACACACATACACAAACACATCCTTACTTGTCACACACACATAAGTACTGTACACGCAGTGCAGAAACATACACACAAGCACACAAGTTTCGCTCTCTTTTTTTCCCTTTCTTTATTGTTTGTTCTTTGTTTATAAAGTCAAAGCGGACCTTTGGTTCCCTGGCGCCCAAAAGACTTTTCATTCAACTCTCCTCATTCGTCTACCAGCGGCACCTCCTCCTCATCCCCTCTTTTCCTCACTGGGGCTCCCCTCTCTGCATCCCAGCCTCCATCTCCCAGCTGTGGCGTAGGTGTGTGGGGCTGCATCCATCACGCCCCTTCCTCTCCCCCCCTCACACACACACACACACACTTCAACCCCCCCCCCCCCCCCCCCCCCCCTCTGCTGTCAGGCCAGGGATGGACTACAAATCTTGCCGTCCTGGCGACACAGAGAGCAGCCATTATCAGGCAGCATAATAGGGAGCACAACATGGTGGGCAGGGGGGGGGCCCCCGAGACCGGCACCAGCAAAGTCGAAGAATCGGAGGGAGGGGCTATAGAGGAGGGAGGCAATAGAGATAGAGAGAAGTGAGAGAGAGAAATGGAGCTGAAAGAGGTGAGAGGGGAATAGAGAGAGGAAGGGAGCGATGCAGAGAGTGGAACAGACGGGTGTTGCTGTTCTTGTTGGTGAGCTCCGTTTCTCCCCTGGCTGCTCGCCTGGAGTTAATTGAGAAAAGTCGACCCTGGAGAGCAGGTAAAAAAAACACACCTGGGTGTCGCGAGGCTTCACTGATTCACACTCCGCTGTGTGTGTGTGTGTGTGTGTGCGTGCCTTCATGCACTTCTGTGTGGTGTGTGTGTGTGTGATCAGTCCTTGTGGAGGTATTCTCCTGTCGTCTGAAGGCGCCTTTGCATAGTTTCCAGGGCGACCAAATCACATTTACTCTAAATAAACAGGAAAGTCACGGAAAGTGTTGTCTTAGTTGAGACAGGCGCCAAAACCATTCCCCCCGAAAATAAAACATTTATGTTGGAATCATTCTCGAGGTAAATAATTTGGAAGTCCTGGGTTTGTTATCCTTCTTATATCATCCAGCAGACAGTCTAGTGGCACCTCACACAGGTGCCAAAGGACAATGTCCACAGTGACATTGAATGAAACTAGCCAGGACAGCGCTAGCTGGAATTTGAATCCTAGCGGCAAAACCAATATCCGTTTAACAATGAGAGAGCAACCTGTTCATTCTGCGGTGGCTGATAAACAGTGCCTGTCTCCCCCTCTGTTTTCCTGCGGTGAGAGGCTGGCCACTGTCTTCCCTCCTCCTCCCTCCTCCTCCCTCCCCTCCCTCCCTCCCGGGGTGTGTGATGTATTTTTCACTTCTCGAGCTGTGAATGCGATGGCGGGTCGGCCTGAATACCTGACCCAATACCAAGGTAGAGGGACAGAGACAGAGACCGGTATGAAAAAAAGCAAAAAAGAGAAAGGAAAAGATGAGTGGAGTGAAAATTGCTCTTTTAATGCATAAGTTATTCAGTTATTTGTTGCCCGTCAGCCCATAGACACACCTCAACCAACCTGCACACAAACACACACACACATACATTCAAATATAATATTCAGTATATGTACATGCATCCACTGTTGCTGTTCTGTGTATATGTCTATAAATGCATATATGTTGGAGATTGATCTAAATGTATTCAGGCGAGGCTCACCTGCCTGCTGTGCTGTCACCCTCTAACAGATACACACAAAAAGATAAACAGACACCAACAGACACTCGCACACAAGTGCCACGCGCGGTTTATTTCAAAGTTTTCCTCATCAACTTTCGTTCGACTGTGCCACCCCGTGCTGCCAAGCTGTGAAGTGCCGAGCCAAGACCCCGGTGAGAGTTTGGAGGATCGAAGCAGACTGAAAGCGTCACTGCATCACTGTTGTACACGGCGTCCGCGCGCAGCGTGTGTGTCGTTGGGGGCAAACTTGCTTTATAGCCACTTTAGAGAACCACTGCTTTGATGAACCAGTGTGTTCCTGCGTACCTCCAGAATGGACGATGCTATGATAAACCTCCTTAGGAGAAACCTCCAACTTTTCAGCTGTCAACCTGCTGGTAAAACCTTTAACTCATACCACATACAAGTGAATCCTTCGTTCCCTCTCTCTCCCTTCGGTTCTCTCTCCATCTCCCTAGCTCTCTCTTCTTCTTACGTAAACCCACATAGACACACAAACACACACACACACCCTCCCACAAAACACACCATGTCCCCCTCCAGTTCTGGCTCGTGGTCCATCAGTATGCACAGCTAAGACCCGAGGCCCTCATATTATACCCCAGCCAGTGTCCTCCTCACCAAGCTGCGGTGATGCCGTTCATGACTGTGAACAGTCCTGTCGATACGTTTGCTCAGTCCAGAAGGGCGTTGATTATGAGTATGGATTAGCAGGCTCGTTTGACCGTCCCCTGATCATCCCTGGAGCACGGCATCTCAGTCGCACAGTGGGTAGTAAATAACACAACGCCCGAGGTGGCCCTTTGCTATTCACTTACTCCGTGCGCCACTAATTACCACATGATGCCGTGTGCGTGTGTTGTGTGTGTGATAGAGAGAGAGCATTTTGTTCTGTTGTGGTGTGCTATTTTTACATCTTGTACTTGATATCAGACTGTAAAGTGCAGATGAAGCCACTTAAGCAACGCTGCTATTTTATGAATAGTTTATCTAAGACAGAAGTGGTTGAATCAGTGCTGTACAGCATTATTTGTTGCACTTGGTCTACTCTGAGATCTCTCTCCCTCATTTGCTCTCACTAATGTGTCAGTTATTTACTGAACTTGAGAACGAGGATTCCGTCTTGTCTCTCAGCTCTGCAAGTCAGACAGGCATCTCGGTATTCCACCCACAGCGACAACATGAACTGTGTCGTCAACATCGCTCCCTGAACCATATCTCACTTTCCACACCCATACCCCTGCCTCTTCCCTGAGCCCTTCACTGCCCCCTCCCTCCTTGCCCTCGGCGTGCCTCCTTCCCCACTCCCTCCATCCCTGCTCCTCTTCTTAACAAACCCACTCACTGTCCCACTCTCCGGTCCTCCTCTCCCCCCCGGTGGCTCGACCAGTCCCTCCACCAGTAAAGTGAGGATAAAGTCATTCTCTTACAGGGAATATGAGCCATTTCTAATTCAGACAGACCAGACATTTGACTTTTAAATGGCTCATAAAAGCCCTTCCCATTTACAAGGCCGCTCTGAAGAAGGAGTGGAATCTCTAAATGTTTAATTTCCCTCTTGCTGTGCCACGGCACCGTGGTGATGATGTCCCGTTAAAGTCATGGCAGCTTTACAGTTGGAGGAGAATGGCCTCACTCTGTCCGACGAAGGCTAAGTGATTGGCTCTCGTTCACTAGGGAGAGAGAGAGAGAGAGAGAGAGAGAGAGAGAGAGAGAGAGAGAGAGAGAGGGAGAGGGGAGAGAAGGACCAATAGGACTAGCTGGCCCCCACAGTCCCTGGGTGAGAGGAGAGATCCAGCTCACTTCTTGACCAAGTTAATAATACATACAAGATTGGCTTGCAGCAGGTGTGACAAAGCTAAGGCTCTTAATAGGCTCTGAGGAAATTGAAAACTTTAAATATTACAATTTAATATTAAATTGAGGTTAGATCTAAGTTGAGCTCTTTGTTGTGTGTTCTGTTTTCTTTGCGGCATAAGGATAAGGACCTCTGCCCAGCAAAATCAACAGCAAAAACATAGGCGAGAGGCATATGTAGCGTTTTACCTGTTCACTACAGTATGAATAGTCTGTGAGTTCTGACCTTGAGTGGAAATATCTGAGACAACGCACAAACAAAGCACACACAGACACAGGACACACACACGCAGACATACACACAACACCACACCTCCAGAGGAACGAGTTGTGTAAATTATTCGATGGGATTGAATGTCCCGCCCCCTGTCTCCAAAATCTACCCTCTGAAATTTTCTCTCTCTCTCTCTCTCTCTCTCTCTCTCTCTCTCCTCTCTCTCATCTCTCTCTCTCTCTCTCTCTCCTCTCTCTCTCTCTCTCTCTCTCTCTCTCTCTCTCTCTCTCTCTCTCTCTCTGTGTGTCTCTCTCTCTTTCTCTACCTCTCTCTCCCAGTCAGTGGACCCAACAGGCTTGTATGAAACTGTGATCTGATCGTTAATTGGAACCATGTCAGGTCAGTTTAATATGATCCAGTGGTCCAGGGCGCCTGCCAGGGGAGAGGGAGCCCAGTGTGGTGTTTAACCAGGGCCCTTCCTGGGGGCTACGTCTCACCTTGCTCCCTGAGCCAGGCCCTGGCAGGTACAACACACAGCTACGCGCTCCAATCCCCTGAAACAATGAAACAACACCCTGCTCATTCCATGCCGCTCGGGAAGCAATCCTTCTCAGTCACACTCTTGCCCTTGTTCTTTCTCTCTCTCTCTCTCTCTCTCTCTCTCTCTCTCTCTCTCTCTGTCGCTCTCTCTCTCTATCTCTCTCTCTTTGTGTCTCTTTCCCATCTCTCCCTGTCTCTCTCCCTGTCTCTCTCTCTATCTCTCTTTCTTTGTGTCTCTCTCTGTCTCACCATCTCTCTCTCTCTCTTTATCTCTCTCTGTCTCTCTCCTGTCGTTCTCTCTCTCTCAGTGTGTCTCTGCTGTTCTCTCTCCCCCCCTGAGATCACTCTAGGGAAGTGGATCAACACCAGGAGCCCCATGATGACAAGCTCAAGTTTAGGAGTGTGGAGACAGGGCCCTGGTGGCAGAATGTTTCTGGCTAGTTTTGAAGGGACAATTCCCTGGGCAGGAGGATCTGGCATAGGGCTGGTCCAGCTGACAGACGGATGTCTGTCTCAGAGGTGTCCACGCTGGATCGCTGTGTGGACCCTCTGGGTCCAGAAAGCAGACTGAGCTGGGGGCCCCAGAGAGGGGTTGGGATTGGAGGGGCACCAGGGCCAGTCTGCTGCCTCGGCTTCTTCTCTGGGGTCACTTGGAGATGGCAGGGGGACGACCCGAAGGACACACACACACTCGTGTCAGAAACAAGGTTCAGAGTTCACCTTTCCGAACACATTTACTGTCACTGTCACAGTGTCCCCAATGAGGCCACATGCTCTGTCTCACGCAAACGCACAGACACCCACACATACGCACACTCAAAGCACCGTTGAGGGAGAAAGTGTGTGTGCTTGTGTGTGTGTGTCAGAAAACAACTGGGAGGATTCTTTACAGTAGGAAATGTGGGTGCTGAGACTGGCGTCAGTGGCGACATCTTCCATCCAAACTTGTGCTGGTCGCTTGCTAGGAGTAGTTACAGTAGCGCATCCACCGCTACATCTGTGTCTGGGAGGGGTGGAGCAAAGCTAGAAAATCATCAAGAGCCAAGGTTCACATTGTCTTTCTATTCATACTGCCGGAATATGTCAAATGTGCTATAGCATTTGGTGCAACATACACGGTGGACATTGAGATCTACTTAGAATTCATAGTGCAAATAGCAGCGCACTTATTAGGCAATATGATACTTAATCAATCAATTTGTTTTATAATGATGTTATGATTACTGTGATGCCTTGAGGGAAAAAATTGAAATTGTGTCATCTTTTGTGATTAAATTAAAACATGTCATTAAAATGGATAATGAGTGTGTAAGACAAACACAAGATCTTGATTACTGTTCTAGTGTGGTGGTAGTTTGGAGATAAGTAGAAAAACTACTCATTAAATGAGCTGGCTTATCGCTGAAATAATTGGCGCACATTATCTGTCCTTTTCCCCTATTCTCTAGCCCATGTTTGTTAACAAAGAGCTTCTGTTCTATTCAGTCTCATTAATTAGAATGTATGGTACAGTGTGTGCATGTCTGTGTGTGTAGACCGCCACGTCTCTAATCGCTGCAATTTTTACGGCGCCGCTCTAGACGTAGAACTGTGCCGGAGTCAAATCTATTGAGATGATCTTAATCAGCAATATAATAAAGCTAGTTTGTGTGTGGGAGGGGAGAGATGTACAGACTGGCACACATGCTCCAGCCTCGCTCGCTCGGGTGGAAATAGAACCAGACCACTGAGTCACCAAAACACTGTATCAGAAGCACATACTGTTCCTCAAGTAGGATACTTATGCTAAACAAGCACTTAGTTCAAATCCATTGAAATAATTCTAGTCTTTGAATTGCATGCTCAGCTATTAGATAATGTGGATTCTGTAGGAAGGTCAAAAGTTATTTGGAGGTTTGAAGGTATGTTCCGTTATTGCTGATAGTTTCATGATTTTGGACTTGTTTGGCTGCGTTCATGCAGAGTCTGTGCGGAACCAGCTGTGAGTCCCTGGCTAGGTAATTTGATTCTGTGAGGAAGGTTTGGGGTTTACTGGGTCAGCCCAAGGGGCCATGCTGCAGTAATAGAGGGTAGAGCTGGAGGGCCCAGGCTCAAAACCTCCATTAGCTTTTATTCCAACAAAATAGGGACAAACAACCTCTGCGACCTTCTGGAGCGTTCCCTCGGCTGTCCAACTGCCCCCCGCGTCGAGCGACGTGGGAACGGGTGACTAGTCAGCTAGTCATGATGGGCAGACAAGGCGAACATGAGAACAAAATGCCTATTTGGTACTAAAAGGGTGTCCGTCGGCTATTGCGCATGCTTTTCAGCTAAAAGTGGCGAGCTTGAGAAGGTGTCATTTGAAACGTCTCTCCTTTCCTCCGCAGTGGGACGCAATTACAGAGATGGATGAGCACAACCGGCCCATCCACACCTTCCAGGTGTGCCACGTCATGGAGCCCAACCAGAACAACTGGCTCCGCTCCAACAGGATCTTCCGCCAGGCTGCCCAGAAGGTCTACGTGGAACTGCGGTTCACCCTCCGCGACTGCAACTCCATCCCCTGGGTGTCGGGCACCTGCAAGGAGACCTTTAACCTCTTTTACTACGAGACCGACGAGGCCCACGGCGTCAAGTTCAAATCCTCCCAGTTCACCAAGATCGACACCATCGCTGCCGACGAGAGCTTCACCCAGATGGACCTGGGCGACCCGCATCCTCAAGCTGAACACTGAGGTCCGGGATGTGGGGCCCGTCACTCGGAAGGCTTCTACCTGGCCTTCAGGACATCGGCGCCTGCATCGCCCTGGTGTCAGTCAGGGTCTACTATAAGAAGTGCCCTTTCACCCTGAGGAACCTGGCCTCCTTCCCCGACACGGTGCCGCGCGTCGACTCCTCCTCATTGGTGGAGGTAAGGGGGGCGTGTGTCGACCATGCTGAGGAGAGAGACCCCCCCCAAGCTGTACTGCGGGGCGGATGGTGATTGGCTGGTGCCCCTGGGGAAGTGTGTCTGCAGCGTGGGCTATGAGGATATGGACAGCTCCTGCCTCGGTAAGACTCTCTCTCTCTCTCTTTGTCCCCCTCCTTAAGATAGCATATTCCTACTTTTAGCCTTCTTTGTTACCATTCTCCCTCTCTCTATCTCTCTCTCTCTTTCAGTATCCTTCTGAACTGTATTTTCATGATTCAGCAACTAGACAGTGTGACACAGATGCAGCCCAGCTGAGTAGAGGAAGTTGAGTAGCTAAGTGGATACTGTAGTGGGTACACACCCGATTGGATGTCAGTTCACAGTCGCTGTGGAGTCGAGGGCATTTCTAGGGACTACACGGGGCTGTACATCATCTGTACAGTCACTGAAGACTATCAGATGTTTAACCTCAGCAGCCATCACCTCGGTAGGACCAGACACATTGTGTAAAGCATCAAATTTATCTTTCTCTCTCCCTCTCTCTATCTCTCTCTATCTCTCTCTCTCACTCTCTCTCTCTCTCTCTCTCTCTCTCTCTCTCCTCTCTCTCTCTCTCTCTCTCTCTCTCGTCTCTGTCCATCAGCAGTATCAGTGCCATGCAGACAGGCAGAGCCCCATGCAGATACACAAAGGCAGCGTGTCATTCCCCTACCCTTGATTATCTCCTTCCTGTCATCCGTCCATCCTCCTCCCTCCCTCTCACCTTCCTCCTGCCACCCCTTCTTCCTCAACTCTCCCACCTCCATGCGTGTTCCATTGTAACAACCTGCCCACTAAGTCATTCAGATGAGATGTAATGTGAGGAGCTAAGGCTGTGTGCGACAGGGAGAAAGGAGCTGTGACTGTGATATAGTATCTGCATTAGGGAAATCTCCTGGTGAGAGTGAGGGGGTTTGTTCCCTGTCTCTACCCCCCACCTTGGAGCTCTATCAGTGGGCAGGATCTGCCTGCAGATGCAGGCTGCTGTGGAGCTCTGGCTTTGCTGTCAGTGGACCCGCTGAGAGGCTGTAATGGGTTTGGGAAGAAATCCATCTGTGTTTGGAACCCTCTGAACATGGTGTGTGTGTGTTTGTGTGTGAGTGTGTGTGTAGATATGTGTTTGGGTGTGCGTGTTTGTGTGTATTGATGTGTGTGTGTGTCAGCAGTCTGCCATTCCACCTCCTACTGTCACAAAGGCTATGGTGCTGTGGCAGCTTGCCCCTGGCTGTCCAGACAGAGGTTTGATCCGGCGGCCTATGATGTCAGATGTGGGTTATCTCTGGCTGACTCCTCTCTGTGGGACACCCACTGACACAAACCACCCTGGTTCAGAGACAGGCCAGGGCTCCCTTTCTCGTTGTCTCTCTCTTTTTCTCTCTCTCTCTCTCTCTCTCTCTCTCTCTCTCTCTCTCTCTCTCTCTCTCTCTCTCTCTCTCTCTCTCTCTCTCTCTCTCTCTCTCTCTCTCTCTCTCTCTGGAAGAGGATTGTGTACGAGTTGCACATATCAAATGGCAATCTATTTTAAAGTCATCCACTTTCTGTCTTTACAGTCGGTGGTGTTATTGTTTGTGTCCTTGAGCCAGAGATGTAGATACGGCAGGTAATAGGTCTACTGATGTCGCTGCTGAAGCACCCAGGGACTGTGGGGCCAGCTAGTCCTCTTGGTCCTTCTCTCTCCTCTCCCTCTCCCTCTCCCTCTCCCTCTCTCTCTCTCTCTCTCTCTCTCTCTCTCTCCCTCTCCCTCTCCCTCTCCCTCCCTCCCTCTCTTGCCCCACTCTAAAGGCCAGGCTTATCTCTCTTCAGTGGGGGAAAGAGGGGAAGGGGGGCACAGATCTCTCTGCAGGTCTGGGGCTTTTTCAGCAGGGTGGAGGTCAATGCTTCCAGGGGTTATGTTTGTGTATGTGTGGGGGGGACATATGGAGGAGAGGAGGGGAAAGTACGGCTAACGAGGTGGACGGTAGAGAGAGGGTGAGCGGGTAGGGATAAAGAGAGGAGGGTGAAACAGCAGTCAGTCCAGGGCCAATAGGGAGTCTATGGGGAGGGAGAGGGAGAGTAGGGGATAAAGGTCAGAGGGGCTACCTGGTGCTGTCACTGCTTGGCAGGCTCCATCAGAAGGTCACAGCCTCTCTCCCCTCCATGGGTACCAGCAGGACTTCCCCTGGCAGAAATGAACACACTGCCCTGAATAGCCCAGCTGAGAGATGCCAGCCATCTGGAGATTGAGCACAACTAAATAGCCATTCATTACGTAGCAATAATGACAAAGTTTATATTCAATTGTGGTGAATTTCACATTTTTGCATGAAAAATGGGTTTGAAGTCCATTTTCGGCACCATTGTCTCTCTTCCCAGCTGTCCTGTTGCTGTGAAGAGTTGAGTAATGGTTGATTGTGATTCATACTCTGATGTGGGCTGGAGAGGATCCGCAGCTGCAGGCCCAGCTGCACAGTAATCAGTAGGCCAGGGGTGAAACTGCAGCTGTGATTAGAGCCGCGCTGCACCACAATGGCGGCCTCTTTCAAGTCTTTGTTCTTTCAATTGAAGACTGTGGTACAAGAATGGTTCTATAATCCACATGTAAATATATCAGATTAACTGCCTCTTTGGGCTTCAGGGGACCAGATGGTTAGCTTAGCTTGTTGCTGAGATGGAGAGACAGGCAGGTAGAGATGCGGGATCACAGACAGACAGACAGATAGACTGACAGGCAGGCAAGCAAAGAAATGGGAGGACAGACAGACAGGCAGGCAGATAGGAAAACATTTGTTTAGTGGTATCTGCTACACTAGGATGTAGATAGTGGTCTGACAGGTATATATGTCATGTATTGCCAGAGCTGTGTCTGAGACATTTCACGGACTGTTGCTTGTCGGGTGAATTACAGAGCTCTAAAATGACGGCTATCCTGACACGACCCGAAAAGTTGATACAGAGTATACGGAGAGTTTATACTAGAGTTTACATACGCACACACTCACACACAGAAACCAGAAACAACAAAGACAGCGTGGCTCTGTGGTCTGGAACTTGTATATAATCATCCCATTATTCCTGGATGAACACTCAGACATACTTAGATACAGCGGTGTTCACATTACAAATAATCGTATATCTCTATCTTGTTTTTCTCCCAGCCTCCCCCTTCACTCCCACTCCCTCCCTTTCCTCCTCCCTCTGTCCCTCTCTCCGTAACATATTTCACAGTCGAGTTGAACCCCAACCCTGTGGGCTACATGTAGCCATTTAAATGCAGTGTCAGCCCTAAAACACAGCCCTGCTCATTGTTCCAGCGTTCACGCCGGCTAGGCTCGTTTATTATGAGGAACCTCCATGCGAGTGAGCTAGCTTGGTACCACCGAGAGCTGCACCAGAGGCTGCACGAGGCTATACCTTAGTCCCAGGTCACCTCGGCAGCATTGCTGTTCTCTCATCCTAATCATCAGCCCTGCTTCCCTCTCAGCCTGACGCGGCCTCAGCCAAGCTCTCGCTCTCTCTCTCTCCTGTTCACTCTACCGACAGCCCGGGTTTAAAATGAAGTCCTGAAATGTTGGACCATATATGCACTGATTACATACAGATTACACAACATCGACTCTTTAGAGGGTTACTGAACAGAGGTTATATTTCACAGCAGCAAAAAACAACTTTAAACTGAGATTTAAACCCTTATAAATACTATTATAAATATACGTAAATGTAAGCCTATCAAGCAAGCATATTTGAGAGCAGATCAACGGCACAAAAGAGCTTAACAGGGCTGGAGATGCATGCAGGTATCTGGATAAAGCACTGCTCTACACCCTTTGCTTCTTCTCAGACAGCCAATCTTCTCTCATGTAATCCCAGTTGTTTGTTCACAGTTGTAACCGATACTGTACATACGACCCCACGCTCTCATCGACTGTCAACGCGCTTTTTGTCTCCATCTTTCTATTTCTCTCTGTCTCTCGGTCTCTTTCTTTCGGTAAACCCTGAAGTAGATGACAGATCGTTCTGACATTCCCATCTGAATAGACCCTGACTAGAGTGCGGGGCTCTCAGCTGTCATTACGGCGTAACCTTCCACTTTTCTTCCAGACTATGGAAACAATTATTAACTTCACTCAAACAAGTGCCGTTCAGACAGCCGATAAGTTAGCAATTTGGCGTAATTGTGTTGCTAGACACACTCAGCTGTGTGTACTTCAGAGAGCTTACCTGATTATTTTGCCTGACATTGTATTGCTCGTCGAGTCCATGTGAGCGGCTGCACTGTAATTTAATTGTATAAAAAAATATAATGTGTGTCGTCAATTATGGTTTTGAAATGACCACAACAACCCTAACTCTACCATGCACAAAATAGGTGTTTTGTGAAATATGTAAATATATTGTTTTGCTGTTAAATATACCAGCTGTAACAGGTGTGATAGTGGAACTAGAATAAACATTATTTTGTGGATCATATGTAGGTTGTGATGGCAGCTAGCACTACTGTCAATCAGCATTATTGTAATTTGTGTGTATTAACTTTTTGCAAATAGCTGTTTAGTTGAAATAGTTTTATTTAACAGTCTGAATAATATATGGGTGTTTCCATGGTTAGAATTGCATCAGTATTGCATCAAATTGCATAAATGATGTACTGTAGCTGACAAGTTTATCTAGCCAGCTAAATTAGTAGCTTGTAACTACTCTAATAATTAGCTTCATCATCACCCTACCCTCTAAGCCAACCTGGGCTTGTTGTTCTTCTACTAAGTTCTAGGTTCTATCTGAGCTGTATGTCTGTTCTGGTACTGTGTGTCGCCCAGTCCTGTTCCGGCGAGCAATGAGTAGAACAGACTGTATCTGTATCAGACTGCAGAACAGACTGTATCTGTTTTTAGGTGACAGAGTAGGAGGCCCAGACTGTGTCTGCCATCTATGATGCCTCAGCCAGCAGGACACATCGCTTTTACTGAACCACAGAAACTCCATCTGAACTCAGGGCTCAGAAGATATAGTATATTTTAACTTAATGTTTTGTGGAAAAGTGAACACCCTTGTAGTGAATTTTCTGAAAAATACAGTTGCAAACAAAAACACAAAAACAAGTCAAAAGTATCTGCAGGTCGATATTTTGAACAGCATCTTCAAGGACCAGTTTATTTGGAAAAGCAATGTGTCAGACGTTGCGTGTTAGTAAGCTGCTGCCTTGTCAGCCCTACGCTCACCGGGCTGACAGAGGGCTACGGCGATGGAAGTGGTGAGCATTGGCCCAGCAGAGCGTAGCGTTCAGAAGGCTTTCCTGTCTCCGCTGCGATTAGCCCCTCACACTAACACTCAGATGAACTGGGAGAGGAGAGAAGCGGTGACAGAAAGGACTGGCGTCCCTTGACTGACCCAACATGACTGCATTTCTCACTGCAGAGAGACGTGTCTTGAACCCAACCTTGGAGGAAGAGGAAGACATCTGTCCTGCTGCGTTCCAACATTCATGTTGCACACATCCTCGTGTAGGCGCACAGGCACGCTTTTGTTCTCGTTTTCCTTTCTACCCACTGTCCCCTTTATTTCACACCTTTCCCATCTCTCTCTCTCTCTCTCTCTCTCTCTCTCTCTCTCTAATCTGCCCTACCCCCTCCATTGATCCATGTCTCTAGGTAACACTCAGGGCCTCATGTACTAACGCTTTTGCGCTAGTATTTGTTTCGCAATTTGCGCGTAAAAGCATGGCGAGGTATGTACAAACATGCCGCACTGAGGTAAAAGACTGCCTGTCGCGGGAACTGAAAATGGCAAATTGCGCTTTTCCGTGTCATGCATATGCATTCACAGGAGGGTCAAGGGGAAAGTGGGAGTTTCCCATAAAGAGATGGGAGGGGATGCGTAAAGTGCGCCTAATTATGTATTCCGCAATATGTACAAAACCCGCTTGTGATAGCGCGACTCTATTTTGCGGTGAAAATTCTCTGTTGCGGTGATAATTACCTGTTAAAAGCAGGCGTAAACCAGGATGTGCATATGCCTCCTAGTGAAATGGCAGCCATAACCCGAGCAAGACGAAGACATAGGCAAAATCATTTTTGCCACAAGGATCACACTTTTTGAGTTGTAAAAACGAAATCATTACGCGTTACAGATTAAGCAGCCATGCAATATTACAGTTACTGGAAGAAATCTAAGATTACATCGAATCTCCGACTCAGCGTTCACATTCCATTCCAGCAGTTGTTAAACTCTTCACTTCATTACAAATATTGGCATCAGGATCACTTCAAACAGTCATTGCTGTTTTGACTTTGGTGGCTGATCCATGATAGAGAGAAAGAAGGAGGCCCATTCAATTGCGCGTCTAAATGCTCGCAATGTATGCTATAGTGGGCGGAGAAAGGCACTGATTACCTGATGACCTGCAGGTTTCGTAAATACGACGTAAACTGAAGTATCACAGAGTACGCAATCTGCGGGTTGGCCATGGCGCTAATAACGCTACGTTTGCGAATGTACGTACATGAGGCCCTCAGTGTTTTGCAGCAACCCCATTTGTGTGTGTGTGCATGTGTGCGTGTCTGAGTAAGAGCTCTTTCGAAGGCTATGAATAATGTAACCTCAGTGTTATATCAGGACTTCTTACTTAAAGCTGTCTTGCATATGTGCTTTGCTTAGTGTGTGTGCGTGTGTGTGTGTGTGTTTGCGTGTGAATAATGTTTGTTTGCGTGTTTTCCAAGGTAGAGTTCTCTCCCCAGAGTGTTGTCATTAGTTGTGTGTGGTTTATACTACTCTCTCTGAGGACGAGTGTTGTATAAAGGCAGGTTAATGGACTTTCCACATGAACTAAAGAAAAGTGAACCGAAATACAGGATTGAAATAATTGTGAAGATGTCCTTTCATAGGAAACCATAATAGCTTATCTAAAGAGGAGATCAATATCCATTGCCTTCCGGTTTTCTGCCTTTCCTTGACATTTTCACCTGTTTATCAACCCAGCCTCAACCTTCTGAACTGAGGCAGGTTTCTGCAGCTATGTGTGATTCAGTGGGTCAGGGTGGAAGAGGCAGCCGATGCTCGGGTGCGTGTGTGCTTGTGCGCTTGTAATGGTGTGTGTGTGTGTGTGTAAGACTAATTGTTACAATGGAGTAAACAGGTCATAGGGTTTCCTGTGTAGACATTTTCAATTACACCCAAACCTAGACCAGAGTGGCCAGACCAACAATTATAGCACATATCCTTCAAACTGTCACCCAGGTAAATTAGACACACTCGCAGTCGCACACACACACGTACACACACACATTCACACACATAAACACACACACACCGACACACATAAACCCAGAGAAAAGGGAAAAAAGAAGTTTGCCTGGTCTGTATTACACAAACACACAAACAAGCACACTGAGCAAGTGAAGGTTTGGTGGTGCCTGGTATTGCAGACAGTTGTTTACAGACAGCTAACAGGAGGTGCACATGGCATCAGGAATCACTGGGTGACATTTTGGGAAAGGGGTTTTTGGTCTAACAAGTCTGGGTCCTTCAGAACTAATTGATGGTGTCTGGAGAGGCCTCTCATTGGCTCCCTTTCTGTGGGAGATGTACTGAAGCAGAAACTGTACGGCCGTGTGGATATGGTTGAAGTGTGTGTGTGTGTGTGGGGGGGGGGGGTTGTTTCATTATCGAAGCTTTTTAATTTTGGAATGTTAGCTGGGTTGGCTGTCTATTTCGATGTTTTTGCATTTACCCTGCATCTCTCTCTCACACACACACACACACACACACACACACACACACACACACACATGCACATTCTTAAACTGACTGTCAGTGAAGGACACATCTCTCACCTCAAGGACAGAGCGGAGGTATATCAAAGAAGGAAGCTTTAACAGCTCTTTATCATGCATGAGCAAACCTCAAACACACTGTGTGTGTGTATGTATGTGTGTGTCTGTGTGGGCGTTTGTGTGTGTGTGTGTTTTGTGTGTGATCTACAATGAGAGAATACTGTCTGTTCCCAGCATACATAAACATTGTGCCATCTCCCTGTTTAATGGATAGAAGCCTGTGCCTGTAACTGACGTCTGTAGGAATGCCTACTCTATGTTAATCAAGCTCCCTTGAGTTGTCATTAGTCTCAATGTCTCCAATTTGAAGGGATTGAGTCTTGTATCCAAGAAGGTTACGTGGGGAGAATATGAGATGGATCATTGCTGTCTTCCCCTTCTCTGTTCCCTGTATCAGACCATTTGTACACGTGAAAAGCCTCGAGAGAAAACACACACAAATGAAAGCTTTGGGTTCCTTAAGAACACAATTTGAAGTCCACAGCCCACGCGTCTCAATAGCGTCGAGCTGAATCGCGCCATTAAGACTTAAGTCCTTCAGTAGAACCTAAAGTAGATTTGGGTGGAAGGGTTTCCCAGGAGGAGGCTCCGGGAAGAACACTTGACCTTGAATGTCTTCCAGGTTAACAATATAATTGAAGGCTGGTGCTGTTGGGATATGAAGGCAGGCGAACCTGCTATCGTACTTTCTGAAGAGAACACTCTTAGGAACATATCTGAAACAGACCTGGCTCAGTTGTTATTAACGAATCAGGTCAAATATTGCCACTAACATATAGTCAAGTAGTATTGCTAGAGGAGCAGGTCCAAAGAATTTCAATGCACCTGTACCCATTTGTGTTACAAATGGCAATAATCTTGAAACTTTAACTATTATTCCCACCCGTGAAACCAATAGAACAGTAGCCTGGTCCTAACCAGACTCTCGTACATTTCATTTGTACAGAGAGTCTGGCCTCGCTCCATTTACAAGCGTTGACTTCCTTGTAGGCGGGTACTCTGTTGAAGTTTAAAACTATTGGATCTGCCCAGAGCCACTCTGATCTGCCATAACCAATCGCTAGCGTTCGCCTTAGCCAATTCCTTCACCACTACTGTAACAGAGCTAGCTGCCGTAGCTGGAAAATCAAACTTTCCCCGAACCCCGTAGGGAGGAGGGCCACAACATCATGGCCACCAACAAAACTCAGCAAAACGTGTTCTTGCTCCGGCTTTAGTTTATAGATATTTGGCAGCGTTGCCACAACGGACTGAATGTCTTCGCTCGCATCTTTCTCCGCCGCCATTACGGAACTACAACACAAACCAGCGCACAACATCAACGTCATCATTCTCAGCCACTCCCTCTGTTCGCTGATTCGCCGGTAGAAAATCAACCGGAGACATCTGACTTACGTACCTCATCAAAATTGAGCGGAAGTACATAGGAGGGCAGAGCCAGGCTAATGGAACAGTCCCACAGAATAAAAAGCCATGAGTGCCAACTATGACAGAAAATCAAATACAGCTCTACTGGTCTTAAACACTTTCGTGTATTCGATGTATGTAATAGAACAAGGTCTGTCCTGAACCAGGGCTTGGCTGGAAGCAGGCCTGAGCAGAACTGGATCTCAGAACCCAAATTTCTGTTAAGATCTGGACCAGATAGAATGTTACGGTTGTAATGACAGATTGGAATGGGAACAGAATGGGCCTGATCCAAGATCTGCTGTATGAATAAACTACGATGGTTGTGAGTTTCTGCACAGCAAGGTCCGCATGTTTGTTTTCTCAGATGGCTCTTATCAAAAATACCCTGAGAGCTTATGTAGGTTGACTCATCAACAACAGCCACGACGACGGCACAATTCCCTGCGGTCTCACCTCACATCCCAGTACTTCAGACACACCTGCCTTTTCACAAGCGCTCCGTGACCAGAGGCCCCAGGAAGCTGTTAACAAAGAATAAACGTTGCCGGAATCGATTGAGACGTCGATGAGATCCGGGTTCGGCCGGGGATTGTTTCAGGAGGGGTGGGTTTGATTTGGTTACCATCCACTTTTTGAGGTACCACTGGTTTTCTGTTATCATCTGCCTAGAGAATGCATTATGCAGATGCTGGCATGCAGTTGCGCCAAGTTGCGATGTGAACTTGCAGTGACTTCTGGGTGTTTTTTTTCCCCCTGTATCAGAGTGTTGCTTCAAAGCCCAGAGTGATCAAAGACAGAGCAGAAATATTCCCCAACGTGCCGCCGAGCGTCAAACGCGCCCCCCGCCCGTCCGACGCAGCCGGCGCTCGCTAAACAAAGGAAGCAGGGACGACACTGACGCATTTGATGCGGTTTTATTTTGCCAACACAAGGCTGTCAGACGCAATCGTCACATTTCAAGTTCGATCCGCGCGGATATCTGTGCGTCGCTTTGCGTGCGAGATGTTCGCGGGGTGTTTTACTGCGCGCGTGTTCGGGGGCACGTGCGTGCGTGGTGTGTGTGTGCGTGCGTCCACGCGTCGATGCGCACGTGTGTGTGTGAGTGTTCTATTTCCGTCCATAAGCTTTGACACTGAATAAGTCATTAAAGAGTGTGTATCATGACGTGGCCTAGATAAGACATCACAGACCTTGTCACACGAAGGGCCCCTCTCATCATAAATGAAACGCCTCGGGTGTTATATGGGAAAAAAGACCTGACAATTTGTGTCGCGAAAAATACGATTTAACACAATAAAAGCCCACTAGGGGCTTACAATGATGCTTCGCACTGATTGTGGATGACTGGCTTTGCTTCTGTGTCAGTTTGCTGTTTATAGCTTTGTTTTGGTCCCTCCGAAAAGACACGGACAGATTTTATACCCAAGAGCCCAATAATCTGAGCCTTTATAAATGTTTAATCTGCTGTGGTGTAGAACATGCATGTTTTATAAGCAGATCTCATTAGAGAGGTGGTTCAGGTTGGGGTTTCTGACCAGCTAATTGAGTCATCACCAGTTCCCCCATCAAAAACAACAGCTCTCACCCATCTCCCTCGTCCCCCGCGCTTCCTCCCATAGGTGTACACCTTCATCCCTTCATCCCTCCATACAGTGTTCTGGGTGATTGATACCTGTGCAGTTTTGAGTGACAATGACCTGAGGGCAGGGGCTTAGCTATCAGTAGGTGTCCCTCAATCTGCCTGTCCACAGCCATGCCTCCCTAGCCAAGCTTGTTAGTCACACTGCAGTTCGGCTTGGCAGAGCATCGCAACTCTACACACACACACTCACACACATACACTGGCTTGGCTGTCCTGTGGATAGGCTTAATCCAGCTGTAGAATGCGGCAGTGATAGCAGAACTGGGCCAGTCACAGTGAGGATGCTCAGGGCGGATTTGGGGCTGAACTGTGGGTGACCTCTCAGAAGTACAGAGGCACAATAGGCCCCAAAGTCGGCTTGACTGGATCCGTTTGAATTATGCTGACAACTTTATTGATCCGCCTGAATGTGTGCTTAAGCTGCGGGATGAGTATTTAGGACATGTTTGATAGAATTGTGGCTTTAATGGGTTTCTCTGTGCCAAGAGGTTTGCCAAGCTGGTGATAGAGAGTCCGTTTTCCAACAGGCAAAACAAATTCCCTAATTTCCAGAGTAGACAACTGGAAATGGAAAAGGGTCATTGAAAGAATGGTGTTATTTAGTTCAGGTAGATTTATGTTAATGTGTCTGTGTAATTTGTGGTTGAGAGAGCTAGAAGTTGTGTGTGTGTGTGTGTGTGTATATGTGTGTGTTACCCACGGTGTATTATAGTGTGATGGTGACAGAACAAAACTACCGCAACTAGCCCTACAGAATTGTACCATTTCATCAGTTTAAACTCCTATCTGTCTCGAGAATGGCACCACACTGCTCTACTTTACATCACTAAATACAGCAGTCTGTCAGCCAGACTCATCTAGCATTTGTAAATTGCAGAAACATGCTAAGTGGCTGAGTGAGTAAGTACAAGTGGCACATTTAGAGAAACAAAGCCGTATTTTCATTTATCTGTGACGGCACTCTCGTGAATGTGTGATTTTGTCTTGTCAAATCATTGTCAAATGATTTAGCGTGCATGTGTGTGTAGGTTTGGGTCCACATGTCCATGTTTCTGCGTGCGTCTGTATGTGGTCGTGTCCATGTATATGTGTAGTTGTGTGTGTCCATGTTTTTATTTCCACTTTAATACCCGTTCCCAGCTGTGGGTATTAGGTAGCTCATCCCAGTCCTTGCATTACTGCTGATAGATGCTCATTGACCAGCAGCCAGTGCGAGCTGTGGGCCTGATTCATAAGCCAATATACTTGTATAGCATGTGGAATTGATCTGCCTGTGGATGTCTGTGAGCAAACGCATCCAGCCTGTCTGTGAGCAGAGCGCCAGTGGAGAGAAAGTGTCTGACGAGCCGCAGAAAATGCCAGAACAACGCGGGGACATTGTGCTAACGCCTTCACCACCTCACCGAGCCTTAGATGCGCTGGCACGCGCAGACACACGCAGACTGCACGCACGCGCGCGTGCACAGACGGAGCACCGCTCCAACGCATTTCAAGCAGCTCGTTCTTCCCACTCCCCCCCTCCCCTCCCCCCCCCCCCCCCCCCCCCCCCCCCCCAGGGTCAGGGCTGTGACAATGATCAGTGCTACACATGTATGACAGGATCTAAAAGGCATGGCACTGCCCTCCAGGTGCCCGCATCCAGCATATCCACCTGACGGCCGTCTGCCTGCTGTCACACACGCAGAGACACACACACACACACATCCTCTGTCCCTCCCCGTTCTGTCTCTCTTTCTCTCTCTATTTCAATCTGGATTTTAAAAAAATGACACGTTAAGTCCCAATTATAGTGTTTCAAAGCCATGCACACATCCTCTCTCCAAACCCCCCACTCAAACACACGGACACACACACATGCCGGTAGAGAGAAAAAGCTCTGATTCAGTAACGGTGATGAAAGGGAGATTTGAAAGGGATCGTTTTGTTTCATGTATGACAGGATCAGTGGTGATGTCTTCATTTAGGTGCTGGGTCCACAGCACTGCAAACGGCTTGCAGCTTTATTTAGTAGATCCTGTCATGAATTAGTTAGTAGAGGATATAAACTCCCTACAGAGGTCATCGAGACAGAGAGAAGGGAAGTTTAGAAGGAGAGAGAGAGAGAGAGAGAGAGAGAGAGAGAGAGAGAGTGTGCAAGAGATAGAGATAGATATGGGATAGAGAGAGGGGGCCTGCCAGATAGATAGGTGGAAACCGTGCTGTAAGAGAGGGGCAGAGAACAACATGTTTTTTGTGCTGATAAACCCCACTACACCCACACACACACACACACATACATATGCAGACACACACACACAGACAGGCTCAGACATAAATACACACACTTCTACCCAGCTATTCTGAGGGGGTGTAACTAAGCCCCAGTCCACCCTCTGCACTTCTCCTAATAGAGCACTGCACAAACTCTCTGCTCGCCGATGAGATGAGAACTATCATTTAGCACGAGGCCCGCCCACACACGCACATGCTCGCACGCACACGCGCACACACACCGTCCCACGCCTAACTGGGGCATGCTAATATCCCTTTCCCACTCTCAGCGAGATCCCCCGGTGACAGTGAAGGTGAGGTAGGATTTGAACGGCTTCACTCTGCCGCCGTGGGCCTCCTTCCAACCTGGCTTAGCTGCTTGAGTGTTCTACCTAAAATCTCTTTGTTCACGTTGAAGTACAGCAAGCGCCGTGTGTGGAGCTTTGCGCGTGGGGTTCAGTCTGTGCAGGTGATCTTTGCGGGCGGGTCGAGGTGTGTTTCAAGGCGTGCGTTACGCGTGTGGGTGTGGTGCTGGTTGTTGTGTACGTGTGTTTTCGCGTGTGTATGTGTGTGTTCATGTGTGGGTGTGTGTGTGGGGAGGAAGCTGCTGAAGCTAACTAGTGGTCAACCCGTCTGCAGCTCCCTGGGAGAGCAGCATTAGCATTTCAAAGCAGCAGGGCTTCAGTAAACATGCTCCGCGCTTCCATCTGCTACCTATCCCCCTGGAGGAGACAAACAGAGACGCAGCCTGACGGCTCCTCAGCACCAACACCTCCCTTCTCTCTCTGTCTCTCTCTCTCTCTCTCTCTCTCTCTCTCTCTCTCTCTCTCCTCTCTCTACCCCTCTCTCCCTCTATCTTCTCTCTCTCTCTCTCTCTCTCTCTCTCTCTCTCTCTCTCTCTCTCTCTCTCTCTCCTCTCCTACCCCTCTCTCCCTCTCTCTTGCTCTCTCTTCTCTCTCCCTGTCTATTTCTGTCTCCTCTTTTTCTTTCTCCTCCTCTCCCTCCCTCTCACTCTGTCTCCCCTTCACTACATCCCCTTATCCCAGTCAGATGGTTGAGGTTTATAATGTGAGATAGCGCTATCCAGGTATTAGTACACCAGATGGTAAGCAGCAAAGAAGAACAGTTAAATACATTCATTATTTCATACTTACCGTCAGGTTAAAAACTAAATACAATTCTTTCTTTTTTAACTTTTACTGTATTACATTAGTGTTAGCCTTCTGGAAACTCAATTGAGTACATTCAAATCAGTGTCCAGATATTTACAACATTTCCCACAGGGATAACAAATCCATTTTGATGCAGATAACAGACACTAAGCAGCTTGAAACTGTTCAGTGTGTCCATGTTCGTCACTGCAGAGGCTGAACGGACAAGCCTGTCAGCAGCTAGCAAGAGCTCTGCCCGTCTGATTTATCTGTCTGATAGGAGTGTCAGAGAGTCAGGATGTTACACATACAGAATCTATTACAGTATTGATCTGCTCTGGCAATTAGGAGGCAATGAGAATTTCTCATCTTACGTTTCTCTCTCTCCCTCTCTGTGATATTGAAAGGGGGATAAAGTACCCACTATAATGGAAGAAATGAGCCGAAGGCTGGATGATAGAGGAGGAAAGGTGTGTGTATCTGTGTGTGTGTATCTGTGTGTGTTTGTGTGTGTGCAGAGAATATTGGGATGTCTTGTGTTTCAGGATTTAGTGGGGAGATTTTCTGAAACGGACGACAGGTGTGTATGTGCATTTTGCTTACGTGCCAGGTGTGTGTGCACATGTGTCTGCGTGTCTTAATTAAGCTCTGAATTAAGCTCTCCCCTTGTCACTGCTTGTTTACCCCCTCCGCCCCCCCCCCCCCCCTCCCCTTATTCTCACTGGCATTTCTCAAACCTCATCCAAGATGGCCGCTAATTGGCTGTCGTGGCACTCGAGGAGCCTTGCGGTGCCTCTCATTTGCTCGCCTTCAATCCGCGTCATTAAAAAAGTTGAGGCGAAGCAAAACTTCCCGTCTCTGTACACCAGCCACACCACAGGCGGGTGCCCTTCTCGGTGGCGCCGTTCACGTGTGCCTCTCCGCTTGGCGCCTTCTGAGAACAGAGTGGCCAAGTGTTTCGTGCTCATCTGTTCTACCCACATCCACATTCTGACAGCCGCATCACAGGGATGGCACAGAGACGACTGCTGAGTCAGCAGTCGAGAAGTTGGGTACAGTCCTGTCACATCCAGTAAAAGTTTGCCGGATCTACTTGTTTTTGACGAGTTGGCAGCAGCAAGTGCAACAGCGTCTGCCAGTAAACAGTAACACAGAACCCAGGGCGTGGCCGTCCAGGAGACGTCGCACAAGCAGTTCTCGAACAAAATCACGATTATTTCGACTCATTCAGCTGATTCGTTTCATGTTGATTGACTGTTTGTTTTTTATCAGAGTAATAAAGTTCAAGTTGAAGAATTTCCAGGAGTGAGCAAGCGAGTGAGTGAGCGGGTGAGTGAGCGAGTGAATGCGTGAGCGAGCCCAACCTCAGTGGATCGTGGATCTGAACCCATTTGACTCGCTTGATCATCCTACCAGCACAGAGAAGCACTGTGCGCTCGTCAGACAGAGATAGGCGATGTTTCGTCAGCTCTCTCTCTCTCCCTGCACTCCATCTCTCCCTTTCTCCATCTCGTTCTCTCTGTGTCTGTCTCTCTCTTTCTCTCTCCTCACCGCAGGACATGTGGGCCTGAACTCTGTAACTCTCCCAACAAGATTCCCTACAGGGGGGCTGATATATCAGAGTCAGACACACATCCTAAACACACGGACACACACACACCACAGACACAGCTCGATCAGCAGTTTGTCTCCGACGACGCCAAGTCATTCTGAGCGTGCTGGTCGGTGCCGTACGAGAAGCTGCAACTTCAGTAGGAGAAACAGACCCTCCGATCCTGCGGCGTCTCCTGTCAGAACAGTGAGCCGAGCAGACTCGCTCCGAGTGCTGGCTCTGACATGCACTCCACGCTTTCCACCCCGCGAGCAAGGGGTTCATTAAATGGACATCACACAGACCTCAGCGTGCGTTCTGACTGATGGATCGGGCGACTCCCGCAGTGACGGCAGTGGCGTTGAGGCTGTCGCCCTGCGTGCTGTCATTAGCCAGGCAGGTCCTTGTTCTGGTAGGACAGGGCGTGTGGGGGGGGAGAAGGACTGATGGATCTGCCACATGGCTAATTAACATCCTGACTTGCTCTGCTCTGTCATCAACGTGTTTCCAGGGGAGAAGAAGCAAGGAGGCTAAATTGCCTGGGAGTTTTCATTTGCATGGCTGTGCAGGGTGGTACCTGCTCTATTTCTGTGTGTGTGTGTGTGTGTGTTTCGGGGGGGGGGGGGGGGGGGGGGAATTCTAATTTACCTGCCAGAGATGTGTTTTCAGACTTAATCGCTAAAGATTATGAGTAAAGGAACTGAAACTTAGTCCCATTGTAAGTTGGAGAGCCCCCTGCTGGTACCAGTGTGTGCTGTGATTTCATATCTTTCTGACGTGCTGGGTTTTTATGATGTGCAGAAGCCTTGAAGGGCTTACTGGGTGTTAATTGCCAGGCAATGTTCAGATGATTGTTTGAGTAATTAAATCCTTTCGGTTCTAATTTACAAGCACATACGTACGTGTTTGTGTGGGGGAGTCATGCCTGAGCACAGCTCTCTTACAGCCACTCCATGGCTCTCTGTGGACCCAGTGGATGCTCGTCCGAGTTCACACACTCATCAGAGTGTGTGAAAGAGAGAGCGCGTGTTTTCAGACGTCGGACATTCAGACAGGCGTCCGATATCAGCGGGGGGCCAGAGTCGAACCGTCACCCTTCAGAGAGTCAGTATCTCCGTCTCTCTCTCTTCTCCCTCCCGCCATCCTCTCCCCGACCCGCCACTCGTGTCACCACCGCATCTCTGCCGCCCTGTCGTTCGCGGCCTCTTCCCCTTCTTCTCCGCTCTCTCCCTCAACAACTCACTTACCAACCAGTCACATGAAGCTCCGCCCCCCCCACCCCCACCCCCAACGCCCCCACCCCTCCTGACAGGCCTCGTATGACAGACTATGATAGGCAGGCCTCACAACTAGGGGCCATTTAGCGGCCAGCAGCCAAATTGCACGGACCAGCGGTGTCCAGCTGCGCTGGTGACAGCTTTAATTTGGAGCCAGCGGTCAACATGATTAAAGAGCCACGGGAAGCCTTCACACCGGAACCCAGCTATGTTAGGCTCAGGCAGGCTGGCATCAAGACTATGCTCTGGACTCGCACATCCACACACAACCGCAGAAGCATAGGATATGCATACGCGCTGTTAATTCCTGGACATACTTTGCAGGCAGAATGGCAAGTCGACAGGCAGGCAGTCATTTTGCCGAACACTAGGAACTGATGCATTTAGATGTGATTTATTGATCATTTGGATCATATTAGTGCACCCACTGTGTTCTGTTAAAATACAATAACATATTTCACACCCTGTGTTTGGATGAAATGCAATAACACAAAACTAATCAGCCTCATGACTGGGGACAATGTTTTGATTTGTAAAACCTGAGTGAATTGTTCGTTTTTTCCTCCCAGCTTTGATATGAAACGTTGACTGTGAAGTAATGCATCCACAACTGTAATGAAGTTTTACTGATGTTCGACTTCTCATCCTCTACCAATAAGTATGCAAATAAAAATTATACAAAAGCTTTATCATTTCATCTTCATACATAACGTACATGCACACACACATGCATGTAAACACTCACACAAACTCACAGACACCCACACACGAGCGCACACATACACTTACAAACACGCTAACACACACACACACACACATGCAAAATCAAATTAGTTCAACAAAGTGTACATATAGGCACACATGTTTACACATTCACACACATACTGGGAAAGAGTTCCTTGGAGATCAGATTCATTAGTTGAATACCACCCAGTGGATGTGCTATCTACCACTCCTAGAACTCCTATTAGGACCATCTGAATTAATTCTCTCTCTCTGCCATTTGCTGTTATCGCTTCCTATAAAAACAACATATTAAATTGGAATTGAATATAAAAGGATTTGGAAATGTAGCATCCATCAGCTTATTTCTCCATAAGCAGTAATTGATATTTGAGGCCTGTTTTGCACCAAGCCTTTCTGAAATGAGCTTCGGAGGGCATGAAAATAGCTGAGGCGGGTGAAATGAAATTGGCTGTGTGCTCGTGCATGAGAGAACTGGATTATCCCGCCATAATGTAGGAGTTATTAAACACTATTACACTCCACAGATCAAAAGCTAGCTCTGAGGATATACTACTATATCTGACTACAGTGGAGTATCCCAGTACGTGTGTGTGTGTGTGTCTGTGTGTGTGTGTGTGTGTGTGTGTGTGTCTGCTTATGCATGTATGTAATGCATCCTACAAATGATATGACTATACAGTAAGTCAAAGCATGGGAAATTAAACGCACCAATTTGCTGTAATGTAAATTACAAGAGCCATGAATATGATTATCACACATCTTTAATCTTTACATCATGTCCTATAAAGAAGAACCATGTCGGCAGAGTTAAAGAGACTATCAAATCGAATACAGTGTTGAAGAACCCGAGCAGAACTAGCGCTTTTATACCTGACATTTGTCTTTGTGAACTGTAAAATGTTCCCTTCTCTTTGAAACGCATCACCCCGCGCGGTGTGTTTGTGTGGGGGTATGGCCATGTGGGTTCACCTGTCTGCCACGGCGAATGCTGCCACCTACCACACAGGCCCAGGTGGCAACCTCACCCAGCCAGACTGGATCACTGGCAGTGATAAAGCTGGCTGGCAGTGCCCATCAGAGTGTGTTTGGGAGACGGAGCAGCCTGTCAGTTCTGCCAGCGTCGGGCATTATTAGGTGTCAGGGAGTATGAGGATGATGTCTGCTCCTCCGCTCAGTCTGGGAGGGGGACAGCTGGGTAACTATGGGGAACAGGCAGGAAACCACTGCTGACACACTATACTGGCTGGCTAGTTACATGGACTGCTGACAGATAGGTTGTCTTTTGAGCTAACTGACTGATTCACTGGCTGAGTGATGTGCTGTGGTTGTTAGGGAGTCAGGTGGTTGAGCGGTTAGGGAAGCGGGCTAGTAATCTGAAGGTTGCCAGTTCGATTCTCCGGCTGTGCAAAATGACGTTGTGTCCTTGGGCAAGGCACTTCACCCTACTTGCCTCGGGGAGAATGTCCCTGTACTTAATGTAAGTCGCTCTGGATAAGAGCGTCTGCTAAATGACTAAATGTAAATGTAAATGTTAGCATTTCAATAGCTCACTGTCCCAAGCATAGTCAGTATATATCTGGCTTCTGGGGCTATGTTTCTCTTCAGCCCAGGTCAGTATAAATAATGCAAGGAGATGACCTGAGAATATTACAGTTCCTGATAAGTTCACCCCCCCCCCCCCCCCCAACTCAACACATTCAAAAGAAATACTGTATATTGTCCTATGATTCCAAGCATTTATGATATGCAATTAAAATGTGCCCCCCCCAAAATAGCGCATACATTTAAATAGCACAATGTTGTCTCTTTCGCAGACGGCTAATTACGGCCTTGTTGTTGACTCAGACGTCCGTGGCATGCTGGGACATTCTGGCGACCCGTTTGTGTGGAGGCTCACCCAAAGCCTGCTGAATAATTGCTTCAGCGTGGTGAGATTGCCAACAGAAAGGCCACTTCAGTTTACCTGGACACATCACTGCTTCAGTCTTCTGATGGGGCTGACGGGGGGTTCAGATGAAGCCTGTCAGAGCTGGTGGAGCTGGAGGGAGGTCAGGGGCGGGGAGGAGTAAGGGAGATTGGCAGGGCCCTATAAAGCGCTAAACCGTTCTGGCTCCACAATGGGATTCTGTCTGCAAAATTAGCCTGGTGTGCTTTAGTGTGTTGGACATCGTGCAGTAGTCTGTGGTCTATCTCACCCAAATCCTAAACAGTACAAGATAAATCATTGCTTGGTGTGTGCCTGTTTGTGTGTGCAACTAGACTGAACCGGAAACATAAAACTTTGTGTGATACAAGTTAGTATGAGTGTGGACAGTGATGGAGTGAACTTATGAGTGAGTGTTGCTGATGGCTGTGCCGTGCTTTCTGTGCAGATTGTTAATGAGTAGAGCTGGCTCCATGTGCTCCTCTTCCCTCCTAATCACTGGCAAATGCTTCCTGCTAGACTTATGAAGGACCATTTCATCATCCAAGATGATTACAGTTGGAGAGAACTTTCTCTGTGCTAAGCACTTTCCCGTGAATCTGAAACTCTGACTCCATTTTGAACTCACTTTGTAGTTTGGGACCTGAACATTTAGGCTAGCTGTAAAACCATAATTTCTGTTCTATCGACTTGAATTACATTTTTTGTTACAGCTTTATGATATTTACTGTACAAAGTAATGTCATATCTTGTTTTAACTCAAGACTAATTATAAGTAAGTGGGTAAGTATTATGCAAATTGTCTTCTATCTTGTGACATATTTTGGTGGTAGGTGTTTGGATCATATTCTGCTCTACTTATCACAGCTTTGACTGCCAATACCAATATTCACAGAATTCCCAAAATAATTGTGTCCACAGTGGATGAGTTGTTTTGTCATGCAGTGCAGGATGTTACTGTTGGTGTCACTTTCCATTTGAACACCTTTCGATGTGACGATCCTCTCGTCTTGTGGAGTACAATTACATGCAGCTGTCTGAGAGCGAGAATATCTGCTGTCCAAATAACCAGATGTTTTACATTCTACATTTAGACAGTATGTTACTGCTGCTATCCATAACACATAAAACTCTGCAGTTTAAAATCCCTTTAAATCTCGACAATCATTCTAATCTTCATGCCTTTCACTATTTCCTGACTAAAACCAAATGATGTTTACAGTGAGAGCCGGAACATGATCAAACTGGACTCTCTGACACATCTGCTGAGCAGTCTTTCCTGTACTGAACAATGTTTGAGGATGCAAAAGATTGCCGTGAAGGCTTTGCAGTCTTTGTTCTCCATCTCTTATCATCTCCGCCAACTGACAAAGTTCCACTCTCCGCTAATGGCCATATGTGTATGAGAAATGTTGACGAACCGCCTCCTTCCCGATCCTTTTCCTTCAAAAGCAGTGGAAGATCGCTAAAACCACCCCTAAACGTACCAACATCTTCTTCTGCATGTTGTCTCTCCCTTACAGAGCAGTCTGTTTAGGCCTATGTGAGATAATACTTAGATGCACTGTACATGAAATTAGCTTAAAAACGTATTATGGACACAGTTTAAAGTAGACTTAACATCATACTGGTTTAACCGACAAATCAATTTAAATTCTCATCAGCTCCAAAGTTGTTGGTTTGAAGTGTGTCATGTCATTATCTTGTCTTTTGTTTGTTGTGTTCTGGCATGGCGGAGCCGTTGTTTGTTTTCTGTGAAAGGTTTTTATGGTAATGAAACCTCCGGTGAAGATGATTCACGGTGATTTAGCGCGATGTTAAACCTCTGATCAGCATCGATCGTGCGTAAGGGAAGTTGGGGTGAGTCGCGGAAATCTTCAGAACACCTTATTAAGTATTCATTAACTTTGTTTTTGGCCATTAGGAATCCATACACACTGCTGCATTCTCTCATCCTGGGAGGTAAATAGCCTACATGCTCAAACTTTGATAATTAAAATGCAGATAATGAATTTGTTGAAGGGCGGGAGGATGGGTGGGGTGCTGGTAAGCAGCTGTTTGGGGCCATGAGAGCACAACACCTCGAAGACTAGAGAAGAAGTGTCTTCGTCTAACCACAGGTGCCCCTTCATGACTGTGGGACTCCGGCCTCCAAGGCTGACCGTGCTTCATGAACACGGCCAAACTCTGTCTGAATCTGTGAGAGGCTTCAGGCACTTGCATGGGATCTGTTCCCTGTACCACACGTGATTTTTAGGCCTCGAATGCTGCATGATTTGGAAATGCATTCCGCAGAAAGAGCAGGTACTTCGAGGGACTGTCCGCAGTGAAGGTTGAGATGTCGAAAAGCTTGCGGTTGGAGATCCACCATGGGTGTGTTGGGAACCCTCACCTTCAATAAATATATACTAGTACCACCCAAAGCATTGTCTCCCTGGTGCAGCAATGCCCCATAAAAACCTTCCCTAGTGTTTGGCAGCCCTCTTCCCGGCACTGCTTTGTGTCTTGTGAAGATTTAGGGAAGAATTGTACTTTCCTGCCCCAGAGCTGGGCTGTAACGAATGTCTTCTGAAAGCTTTACTGCTCTGTTAGTTCATTTGGCCAAAGACTCTTTCTACAGAGCGATAAACATATCTGTAAAAGAACACCCGACTGACCTCTGAGAGGTCCATAAAACGGGCCACTGTCCAATCCCTCGCTAAGATAATGTCACTGATATATTACTGATGACACTGGATGGACCTGCACTGTCTGTGCAGTGTACCGTCTGCAACCTGTGGCTGGCTGGCTCTTTGTTTCTCTCCATATAGTCTCCCTGTCTCTTCTTCTCTCAATCTTTTTTCTCTATATATCTTTCTCACCAAATCTCTTATATGTTATCTTTACCCAGTTCCCTTTCAGCCTTTCTAAAGCAGGCTTTAAAAAAAACAGATTCCATTCTTTGTAGAACCAACAGCCTTTACGCTTTCACCAACTGTTGGCAGTGTTAAGTCCGAAGGATGAAACACTATTAAAGCAGTCAAAGTTTACCTCTGTGGAATGGAGGAAACAGATCCAGTATTGTACCTCAGGTACCTGAGAGGAAGGGACAGGAGAGGAAGGGACAAGACAGTGGGCGGCTAAGCTACCCAGGGCCAGCTTATCTCTGCTACATACCTAGTAAACACTCTATTTTGCAAGGGAAGGGCTTGTTGATCCCCGAGTGGCGTGCTGAGATTGAGATCTGACTCGTCGTCGTTCCGATTAGATCAGGGACATAAAGGTGAGGGACGCAGGGGAGAGGCGGGCGCCCGGGTACGGGGGATCTCTGAGATATCAAAACGTAAACAGAGCTGAGGCCGGGCTGCCCTGAGGGGGGCGGCTGAGAGGGAGGGTCGGAGAGAGGGAGGGAACAGGACTCGAGTGTGAGAGAGGGCCGAAAGAGAGAGGCACTGCATACGCTGCCGGTCACACCTGTGAGGTCGCGATTGGAAATGAGGATGAGGAGGAGGTGGATGATTGCATATCAGTGTTGTGTCCTTATGCTATCAGCTAATGAAGAGCCTGGGAGGAGAGCGCAGGGAGGAGTGAACAGAGGGAAGAGAAGAACCAGGAAGTAAGGGGACATGCTAGCAGAGGAGTAGGAGAGGAGGGTGCAGCTGACAAATAGGATTGGCAGCTATGAAAGAGCAGGACTCAGGAAATAAGAACATTTCCAAATGGTCATGGAGAGTCGTAAATATCTGAGCATCTGCGATCGACCACCTGTTTGTTGTTTTGTTTGATACTGAAGGGCAATATCAGGTTGCTTGGCAGCTATGATAACGGCAGCTACGGTATCAGCTTTGAGCATCCATATCTCCCCAAGGCGGAAATGATAGATGATCATCTATGCAGAGTTGAAGTGGGGCCCGGGTTTCCTTAATATCTACACCATGTGTACTCAGAGATTGAGAGAGACGCCTATGTTTGCCTTCAGGCAGGGAGAAATGCAATACGACACCGCCACGTTTTTCATCAGTGAGCCACGGTGAGGAGAAAAAGGATTGAATACAGGCTCATTCTCCATACGCTTTATATATCTTCCCAGGATGCATCTCTCACCTTTGCGATATCTCATCACCACATCTCGTCCTTCTCACGCTTTTTTTGATTTCAAGAGCTGAACTATTCTGCAACATTTGTTGATGTGGTTCTGCAAGTAAATGCTGCAGAATTGTGCTCCTCTTGGAATCGCTGCTCTTCGCCGACGCCCTGGAGAGATCCATCATCGCCTATTCCCAAGCTCGCACGAAGACAGAGATGCACACACAGGCCTACACGGGAATGCCTGCAGACACACACACACACACGCACACACACACCAAACAGGTTGGCAAGCAGACCAGCAGCCAGATAAGAAAAACATGCAGGCACACAGCCAGCCAGACCACCCGGCAATGCAGGCAGACACACACACACACACAGAGACCCAAACACACACACACACTGGCCGACAGACAGGTCCAGTCCCCCCCCCACACATCTGCTGTGGAGTGGGCCAGCCCTGGCAGCCTGCTCCGGTTCTGTTCTGGTCCAGTGAGTGGAGAGTCTGGTAGGCTGCTGATGGGTCTGAAAGGCCTGGCTTCTGGATGCCTTCCAGAGCTCATTAACCTTGGGATGGAGTCCTAGAGTGAGTGCACAACCTCCCGGGTCCTCGGGTCAGAATGTGGTTCTCCTCCACACCACACACACACACTTATATCGGACTGACTCTGCACACACAGACACACACATACACTCACACCACACTAACTGCACGGACATGCTTACGCCACGCTCGATCTGCAAGCAGTGAAAACCAGGCGCACGGTCCTTACTGCATTCACAATTTGCATAATGGTTAGACCATCAGTTCACCATACTATCACTAATGATTTGCAACCTTCACCCATTTTCTTCAAATGAGTGCGAATAAAGCAAAAAAGATGAACCTGCCAAATGCCAACTTATCCAAATGGAAAGGTGGTTCATGAAATAGGCAGCGCCTTTACCTCAGTGCAAGTCGTCGCACTGTACCTCATCCCACTGACCTGTCTGATTTGTGTGTGTGTGTGCTGTTACCAGGAGTAGTTGTGTGAGCGGTTCTTGCGATGCATGGTCAGGAAGATTGTTCTAGCACAGGAAGCCTTGGCCCCGGCACTCACAGACCCACCCGGCCAGACAGATTGCAGAGAAGCGCTGGCTGGTTAGAGAACGTCCCTGGGTTGGCTTCTGTGAAGGTCAGACAGCGGCATCATTAGGCTGACTGTCTAAAAACAGGCCTCGGTAGGGGAATAAGTGAGTGACAGTTTTTGACTCAAGGACACACATGTATCAGGGGTTAATGACACAGGCAGCCTTGGGCCTCTGCAGGGAGACGTCACTCATCACACCGATGCCCCCCCCCCCCCTTAATGGAGCGTGTGTTGGCGTGTGTTTGTTGTCCAGTTCGTGTCTGTGTGTGTGTGTGTCCTGTACCTTGTGTCCTAATTGTCTAAATTTGATCAGAACGGTCATGGTCTTGGGACCCAACACCCTTCCGAAGCCCCATTTATCACAGGAAGAAATAGAGAGACACAAAGGCACTCAGTGCTTCAAGGTGAAGCCCTCAAATGCCTCAGCTTGTGTTACCTTGTGAAATCGATGGGCACTGTGACAGCCGGCAGAAGTGGAATTCTCGAACTGCGCGTCGGCCAAAGAGTCTCGGAGCGTGTGTCTTTCTGTGTGTCGCGGGCCATCCGTTAGAGGTTGAGAGGGAATGAAAATGCCATTGGTCCCTGAGGCCCGGAGTCTGTCGGAGCAGACTGCAGGGACAGAGGGGAGTTTGGAGGCGAGGGGGGGGGGGGGGAATGGAAGGAGTTTAGGAGAAGACGGGTGCGATGGAGGGTGTTGGAGGGAGGAAGAGAAGAAAGGTGAACGGGGTCTTATTTCCTTACATTTTTCATTTCACCTATATAACTCGACTGAGAATAAATCAATGCAGGTGGATAGGGTTTAAATTCAAGCGGAGGAGAGTCAGGTAGATCAGATGGGGAGAATATCCTGGCTGCAATGTGTTGGCGTTAAACCTGTCTATATCTCCTCTCTCCCCTCTCTCCTGTTTCTCTCTCTCTCCCCCCTCTTTCTTTCTCACTTGCGCTCTCTTTCGCTCACGTGCTCGCACGCTCTCCTCTCACCTATCTCTCCCTTATCTCTATCCATAGCGTGTCGCCCAGGCTTCTACAAGGCGTTTGCGGGGAACATCAAGTGCTCCAAGTGCCCCCCACACAGCTTCAGCTACGGGGAGGGGGCTGCCCTGTGCCTCTGTGAGAAGGGCTTCTTCAGGTCCCAGAAGGACCCACCCACCATGGCCTGCACCCGTGAGTACACACCTGAGATACAGTACGCACGCAATGGAGTGCATAGCGAATGGGTATACACTCTCCGAGTTCAGTTGCATGTTGTATAAGTAGGGAAGTGTTCCGTTACAGACACAAATGTTCATTTATACGCCTTCAAAGTTGAACTTTTTTTAATTGAGGATACAGAGGAGTACAATTCCTGTCTCTCTCACAAAGCATAACACTCAAAGCGAGTCTTTTCCCCCCCGTTAATTCTGCCAAGAAACGAACGACTTTCTTATCTAACGACTCAGTGAATCATTCCGAGTGTGTGTGTGCGTGTGTGCGTACGTGTGTGTGTGTGTCTGTGTGTGTGTGGCTGCCATTGGAGACACACTAGACTGATAGCCCTACCCGGCTGGCTTCACAGGGGAGTTATCACACACAAGAGCAGGCATGAACACCAGCAGGATGAGTTACAGACCATTGTTCCGCCTCTGCGTCTTCATAGATGATTCACTGTGTGTCATTATGGCTTCATATTTGCATTAAATTACAGTTTAACTGGTCTAATTCATCCTTAATTAAAAAGCCATTTAGCTGTCGGGGAGATAGACTGAGGGGCAGGATGAAGACTCTCAGGGCTTTCGGAGCCCCGCTTCAGAGCTCGGCCATCAGCGTTGACCAGATAGGCCAACACACAGCTAAGCATTCAAAGTGATGGGGGTGGGGGTATGGTGATGAAGAAATCCTAGCACAGTCGTGTTTAAGCATTGTGGAGGTCAGAGGGTGGGGTTAGCAAGTGTGTGGCCCCATTTGCAGGGCTGCTGCTAAGAATCAGATGGCTGTGGTTCTGACGTGTTCGCCTTGTGGGGTTCTGCTACTGCACATTCTTTGAAATGAGAAAGAGTGAGAGAGAAAAGCAGTACGGCTCAAAAGAAAATGGGGAAGGGAAAAATACGTGCAAATTGAGTTGGAGGACAGTACGTTAAGAGGGAGAAGAAAATCAGAATCAGAATGGGATTTATTCGCCATGAAAGTTTGCACAGACAAGGAATTTGCTTTGGCAGGAAGGTGCATACAATAAACATATAGGGACCTAAAATTTAAATATGTGGACTATCTATACTAAGGGTACATAAACTAGCAGTACTAAGTGGAATTAGAATTAAATAAAATACACAATAAAATATAAGTTGCCAAATAGGAAGATTAGTGACAAGAGTATGAGATTAAGGAGGGGAGAGACAGAGAGGGAGAGTAGAGTGAGGAGCGAGAAAAAGAGGGGAAGGAAGCGAGAGAGAGAGAGAGAGAGAGAGAGAGAGAGAGGGAGGGAGGGAGGGAGGGAGGGAGGGAGGGAGGGAGGGAGGGAGGGAGGGAGGGAGGGAGGGAGGGAGGGAGGGAGGGAGGGAGGGAGGGAGGGAGGGAGGGAGATAGAGAGCTGATACAGATCTCCCCTCTGAGGAGAAGAAGCTGATTGATGGCAGTGGGTTGCAGCGAGCCTCTGCGATGGAGAGAATAGAGAGAGATAGAGCACTGATAGAGGAGAGAAAGAGAATGGACAGATGCTGACAGAAGTGGAGGAGGTGCTCCCTTCATCTGTCCTGAGAGATCCACACAAAGCCCAGGCTGAAGGAAGGGGCTTATTTATGGGGATCTTCAGCTGGGGGTGGAGGTGGGGTGATGGGGGAGGCAGGGGAGGGGGGGGGGGGAGGGCAGGACAGGGGCACATCCTATTGTCCAGGCAGACAGTGAGCTTGGCAGGACCGGAGTGTTCAAATCCCCTAGGCCTTTTAACTCTGCCCTGCTGACAGCTGGCAGCCTGCAGTCCAGAGCACAATACCTGCACGCACACATACATAAACACATGCACACACTCAGGGCTCCCTCTCTCCTCTCTCTCTCTCTCTCTCTCTCTCTCTCTCTCTCTCTCTCTCTCTCTCTCTCTCTCTCTTGCTCTCTCTCTCTCTCTCTCTCTCTCTCTCTTTCTTTCTCTGAAGCACACCTGCACACAGAAGGTCCACTCAGTGCTTATGTAGATACTGGGGAGATAAGTCGATCCAGATGAGAATCTTTGCTTTAATTACTGTTCATTAAAGAGCAAACTAAAGCAGATTACAATATCCAAGTCTTAATTTTAACCTTGAATAATGATTTGCCAAAAGCAAGCCTCGTATCAAGGTCAGGCGCCTCTCCAGAACGCAGGTTTCTTTCATGATTTATGATTTCACTCCTCTCTAAATTCTGACTACCTTTCCTCTAGTTTTGGTGCACAATGATATTCTGTTCATTATTTGTTACATCTACGTACTAATACCTGGCCTTCCTCTCTCTCTCTCTCTCTCTCTCTCTCTCTCTCTCTCTCTCTCTCGCCCATCTTTCCTCTCTTCTCTTCTCCTTTCCCCTCTCTTCTCTCTCATCACCCATCCCCTTCTCTTCCCCCGTCCTCCAGGCCCGCCCTCCCCCCCCCCGCAACTTGGTTTTCAACCTCAACGACACCAGCCTCCTGCTAGAGTGGAATCCGCCTAGCGACACCGGCGGCCGGCGCGACCTGACCTACAACGTGTTGTGTAAGCGCTGCGGGCCAGAGCCGGACCAATGCCAGCTCTGTGAGGAGGAGCTCCGCTTCCTGCCCCGCCATCAAGGCCTGACCAATGCCACGGTAACGGTGGTGGACTTCTCCTCCCACGCCAACTACACCTTCGAGATTGAGTCGATGAACGGAGTGTCGGACCTCAGCTCCTTCCCCAGACCTGTGGCGGCCATTACCGTCAGCACCGACCAGGGGGGTGAGTACACAGCGGGCCCCTGACCTTCAACCTTAAACCGGGGCTTGTAGCCACCAACATTTAGGGTAGTCACAAAATATCCCCAAACTCACCCAGCCAAAATACCCAATTACCCACCCAGGCAAAACACCCCAAAACCCACCCAAAATAACACTGCAGAGAGCCTCACTGTTAACACTGCATTCTGGGGGCTCAACCACAGTCTAGCACCCAGATCTAAATCGATCCTCAGCTTCTATAGCCTCCCAGACATGACTAATAGATCTGAAGGGTCAGATTCATCTCAGAGGTGTAGACCGGAGAGAGTCTCCTGCCAGAAGGGGAGGTAGAGCTACTTTACGCTGGTGTCGGCTGTTTGAAACCGGAGGAGAGACAGGTGCAGCAATATTCAGGAAAGGTATTTCCTCAGGGATATACCCTGTAGAGTGGAACAGTTATGGTTTTCATCTTTTTTCCCCATTCGTTTTGGGTGAATTGCTAACATTTGGTTCTCTCTCTCTCTTTGTCTCTCTCTCTCTCTCTTTGTCTCTTTCTCACTTTGTCTCTCTCTTTCTCTCTATGATTCTATTACTCACCAGACAAACTGGTAATCCTGTACAGTTTCAGTGTTCAGCTTTGGCTATGGCAGGGCTGTGTCTGAGGCAGGTGGAGTTATTTATATGTTTGGGGTATTTCTGGAGAGAACATTCACACTTACAGGACCACACAGTTTCATGGCACCAGTAGTTAAGCTCTCAAACAAAAACACTCCTACACACATACAAACAAACACACACAAAGTCCATCACTGTGCAGGGGTATCTCTATATATGGTCGTTTTTGGGGGCCAGGAAGTGCACCCAGTGTGTGTGTGTGTGTGTGTGTGTGTGTGTGTGTGTGTGTGTGTGTGTGTGTGTGTGTGTGTGTGTGTGTGTGTGTGTTTTTGTTCCATGGAGGGTTTTCCTGCTCCTCCAAGCCCGATTATTCCTGGCCTCCCTTATTAACACCATCAGCCCGGTGTTGAGTCATTACCTCCATCCTCGCCACCAGGAGTGGATCTGATTGGCCCATCTTCTACCCAGTGTGCCTCTCACTGCAATCATCCTTTTGGCTAATGGCTATGAGGGTCGATGAGGGGATGAGGGGAGAGGGCAATGGTGAACCATGGTGAACATGATTAAAACTATTTAATCAGCACACTCGCAAGCACACGCCCAAACAAATACACGCACGCACATATCGAGGAGGATTTGCAGACCTGACCGCAGTCTCTCTGTCCACTTGCAGACGTTATTGGCATAACATCTTCTTCTGCAGTAACCCAGGGTGGTAGTTGTTCCGTATAATCCTACATGTTGATACATAAATAATCTGTTCCGTCAATGATGGACTGTTTAGACGCTGTGTCTGTCTCTCACAGACACTGGCACATCCGTAAACACACAGTGTGTGGAGATTTATGAGTCATTGGGATTACTGTAACAGCAGGGTCGCTTGGCCCAGAGTAAATCCCGTCCCATTTTGAAAAGGAGATAAGGGTCTGGGGAAATTATGTCAGGATTAACGAGACCCAGGTTTCCTCCAGGAGCATGACTCTGATTTTATCTGGCTGATTTACTCTAATACAATCGCCATTACTCTAGGATAGAAAAGATCACTCACACACACACACACACGCTCGCACACACTCATACACATTCACGCGCGTACGTTCACACCCCAATGGGGAGCAAGAGAACATGTCAGGTCTTTCATCGGAAAACCCTGAAAATATCACACAGCGATATTGAGCATGACATATCGTACCTCATCTAAATCCGACTCCGACTAATCCCACGTTCGAGACGTGCTATGAAGGATGCGGTGTGTTGTGGAGGAGGTGAGAGGCTGTGTGCGGAGGAGAGGAGAGAGAGTGTCGTTGAAAAAAGGGGAGAGAAATGGTGTCGCGGAAAGGAGAGTATGCGTATCGGGGAGAGGAAGCAGTGTGGGAGGAGGAGAGTGTTTGGCGTGAGAGGAGGGAGAGAGACTGTGTCAGTTGAGTGAGAGAGAGAGTGACTGTTCAGAGAGAAGAGAGTGAGTGCGGATAGAGGAGAAAGGAGTGAGTCGAGATGAGTGTGTTTTCGGGAAAGGAGGGCGTTTTGTCGGCGAGAGGAGGGAGAGTGTGTTGGTGGAAATAGGAGCAAGAGCTTGCAGAGCTTGAGTCTGAAAGAGGATGGAAACTGTATCGAGGAGAGGAGAGAGAACGTGTGTCGGGAAGAGGAGAGAGTGTGTGTGTGTCGGGGGAGAGGAGAAAGAGTGTGTGTCGGAGAGGGGAGGGAGTGTGTGTGTCGGGGAGGGGAGGGGAGGAGAGGGGAGAAGGAGAGGCTGGGCAGTGAGATATGATGGAGTTCTAGATCATTCGATAAGAGGACAAAAATAACCTGTGATAGGCTTTAGGTGATGGATTTCACCCAGTGCAGCCCTCCAGACAGGCCACCGGCAGAACAGCATGGTGACCCTGGCCCCACCACACTTCAACCCCGCAGGAAGGGGGCCTCTTATATCCCACTGGCTCCTCGGCATGGATTCATTCTTGTCATTGGACGACCGTCATGATTTCTAGCAGGAATTAGCACAGAACCAGCGTGATGACATTCAAAACATGTCATGTCCTCTGATGCCTACTGAGCGCTGTTCGCGAGGCTGGCATCGCCAAGTGCGTCCCTGTGTTCACGCACGCTCCCTCACACATGCTCCCTACCTCCGAGAGGTGGGACGCCTCGCAAGACAGAGGGAGGAAGGGGTGTGGCCGGCTGGCAGTCGCCACGGCAGCAGAGAGTGATTGACGTGTTGGGGGAGCGGAGAGGGAGCGGAAAGTTAATTGAATGTTGGAAGTGAAGTGAAAGATAAAGCTCAAGAGAGAGAGGGATGGCGTGGAGAGAGAGGGGAATAGAGGGATGATAAAAATGTCAGACGCGGAGCAGAAGAGGGAAGGAGAGAGAAGGTAAGGGTGGGAGAAAGGGAGAGCGCAGAAACGGAAGAGAGTGAGTGGGAAGGAGAGCCGACACGAGAAGAGAGAGAGAGAGAGAGAGAGAGAGAGAGAGAGAGAGAGAGAGAGAGAGAGAGAGAGAGAGAGAGAAAGAGAGAGAGAAAGAGAGAGAGAGAGGCTTCAGAGAGGGGGAGACAGGTGGATGAAGGCAGAGGAGAGAAGGGACTTTTGGAAGCTGAAAGTTGTTTTCATCAGGGGAAGCAGCGATGTCATTGTATGTGGCACCAGAGCAATCAGGGGACAGATAGGCTGCTCTGAACCAGGGACACATTAGTACCGGCTGCCGTCGCCAGATTCTTTTCATAGAGCAGGAGAGAGAGCTGAAAGACAACACGGGACCTTCTGGATGTGCCTGAAATAGTGTGGTACTGTAGCATTTATCTAGAGGGCAGACCACTGACTGCCAGTGTCCTTATCAGTTTCATGTTTCTGTCTTCATGCCATAATGTGTGTGTGTGTGTGTGTGTGTGATCACATTGAAAAAATGTGTATTTGTACAGTCCTTTTTACCAGCAATGTCAAAGAAAGCTTCATATTCACCAGTAGGACTGCTCCTAAACCAACCTAAACCCTCAAAGAACACAAGGAACAACTCCCAGGAAACTTCATAGAGACAATATTGGAGAAACCTTTAGAGGAGCAATTTCGTGAGGGATCCCCTCCTCCAGAGACGGTTGGGGACATAGAGGTGCAAGACCATAGGCTGGATCCAATTATGCAGCAAGAGTAGATATTAAAATAAGATGCAAATGAGTGAGGAGAAACAACGTTCTGAATCAGGGCATCACCATTGCTGTGTGTATGTGTGTTCGTACTGTAAGTGTTTGTCTGTCTGTGGCTCTGTTAATGTGCGTGTGTGTCTGTCTGTTGGTGTGGGTGTGTGTACGCATGTGTGTGTGTGATTTTCTGTGCTCATGAAATATTATACTGCTTGCTCACAGCTTAATCCACTCTCGAGTCCATTAAGACACTGAGCACAGCTGCAGAAGAACCCAAACATGATGAATCATGGCTTACCAGAGCTCTGTGAGGTGCCTGGAGAAGGTCTACCAGGATTTACCACACTCACAACTTTGTGTTGTGTGGCTGATCAGGGGTGAATGTCAGACACAAACATATGAAGGATTTATCCTTTGAGGGACATATGAACTGAATATGAACAGATCTCTATGAGCTTGTATGATTCATTAAGCGCTGGGAAAACCAACTGGGAACAACTGGGAAAACGAAAGAAATGCAAGGCTGATGGGGGCATGACAGATAATGACAGTATTATGGTTTGGATAGATCGAATATGAAATCGGAGAAACTTTATTTCCACGGTAACATTTATGAGAGGTATTTAGGGTTTATTAACGGTTTCACAAGGCAAAACTACAAACAGATTTGTCAAGCGACCGGAAAACAGATTTATTGAGTGTTATAAAATAATGTTGTTACAGAGGATATAGGGAGCACAGCATATAAACACACACACGCAAGCACACACAGGAAAGCAGCAGGGCAGCTGAGTGTGTGTGTAGCTCCTTGCCCGGCCTGACCCTCTCCCAGCTCTGTGCTATGCTTTAACTGTGACAGATGAGGCCTACCCCTAACGACCAGCCAGGGATGATCAGCCTGGTGTTTATGGGTGAGCCGTGATAAAATCCCGAGTCACAGCCCTGAGACCAGCGTCGGGCTAGACTGAGCAGACGCAACAATTATAATAACAATGCAGGGCTAATTAGCTGTGTGATATGGTGGCTAGGGCGCCGGGCAGCTTAAGGTGACTTCCGAGCACACGCTCTGTGGGTGAACCGAATGCTCCGTTCTGCTTCCCTGCTCGGCGACTGCCTTGCACTGCCGCCTCGCAGCCAGAAGGTCCCCGGTTCGATCCCCGCTCGGAGCCTGTCGGGGCTGATGCGGTCTCTGATCTCTCCGTTCTGGGTGAAGTTGACCGTGTTCCTCCCCGGGCTCCCATGGGTTTCCTCCACAAAGAAGCCCGATGTGAAAACATGCAGAACAGCTCGCTCTCCTGCCCTCCGTGTCCCTGGCAGGGGGAGTTGGCCCCCTGGGCACCTCTGAGGTGGTTTCACACTGCTCCCTGCGGGGTGGAGCAATAACAGAGAAGACATTGCTCTGGTGGAAGTCCCTTGCATGTGTGTGTTCCAACGCTCCTTACGTGTGTGGGGGGGGGGGGGGGGGGGGGGGGAGGAGGGGGGGGGGGGGGTTTGTGTGTACCACTCTGTGATATCAATAAAGGATTGTTCTTCTACTTCACTCTACTCTGCCCTGCTCGAGTATCTGTTTTGTAGTGGGATTAGTGTCTCCGGTGTGTATTCCTGGTCTGTGTCATTGAGTTGTTTAGACTGATGGGACATGGTTGGCAACTGGATTTGCAATTATCACAGTAGATTTGCAATTATTCAGGGCCTTCTTATGACTTTCTCTGTCACTATCCAGCCTGTCTTCGTACAGTGTGTTTGTGGGTGTGTTTAGGGATGTGTGTGTGGATGTGTTTCGGTATGTGTATGTGTGTGTGTGTGTGTGTGCATGGTCTCTTTGATCAGGTAGAGGGACAGGGTAGGATCCTGGCCTTGGGACAGAGCCGAGGTTGTAAATAGTACTGTAGCTAGCTGTGTTATTAAGGTGTGATTTATTTGCCCTGCTTTCAGGAACGCATGCCCTTGGCACCACCGCCCAAAGATCATCCTATAAGGACCTCTATTACAAGTGTGTGTGTGTGTGTGTGTGGGTGTGTGTGTGTGTGTGTGTGTGTGAGGGTGGGTGGGGTGTATGCATGTGTGTGAGTGTGTGTCAGTGCAACCCTTCAGGACCAGGGTCATCTCCATCATTACCCCCACACTCACTCACTCACACACACACACATGCTCTTTATGGCCCCTGTGGAGGGAGATACACAAGGAACAATAGAATGGGATAAATGTATTCGACAGCTCGGTCCCCCTTGGTGATTTATCTGGGTATTTATACCTGTAATCCCTCTCTCTCGTTTTCTCTCCCTCTTTCTCTCTCCCTCTGTTTTTAACCCTCCCCTATTCCTTCTGTCTCGTTCTCTCTCTCTCCCTTTTTTTATCTTTATATTCACACGTGTTCTAATGCTGTGTGTTTGTCATAGTAGGGCGTGAACAGCATGTCATGTCATTTCAGCTGTCTGTAGTTCTTGCCTTATAAGGTTAACAAGTATTTACTCAAACAACCAAGTGCATGACATTTGAAATTCTTCAATGGGCATTTTTATAATGTTCAACCTTTTGTGTTTATGACATGTTGTGCATTTTACCAACAGTCTATTTTTTAAGTCGGTGGAAATGGGGAAATATTAGGTCCCAAATGTCTAAAACAGTTTCACCAGGGGAACCATTGGAATAAAGTAATGTGTTATGGGAACACAGTGATTTATGAGTCCTATAGTAAGCTGATGTCATGCAGAACCCACTCATAAACACTCAATTTACAGTAGCCCCGGAAATATCACAAAGGCTAAGGAACACTTACTGGACCCTGTTATAATCTTTATAATCTTATTGGCCCGGCTCATTTCCCAATCGTCTCTGTTATCTGAGGAGTTGAATTAGACTAATTAAGCCGAGTGTGTCGTGTTCAAGGGCAGTTTGTAGTGTTCTTTCTGACAGACGGGCCTAGATAACGGTTAGTTCTCTCATTTCAACCTTCTTTCTTTCTCCTTCCTCTCTTTTCCTCCTCTGCTCACTGTCTTCACCCAGCCTCCAGGCAGCAGGGGTAATTATCACCCCCAGACCTGCCCTACCGCCAGCTGCATTCGCTCCTTTCTCCCTCCCTCCCTCTCTCTCCTCTCTCACCTCCTGTTCTCTCTCCTCTTTCACCTCCCTCTCTGTCTCTCTCGCACTCTTTCACCCTCTCTCTCTCTCTCTCTCTCTCTCTCTCTCTCTCTCTCACCTCCCGTTCTCTCTCCTTTCTCACCTCTCTCTGTCTCTTTCTCCTCTCTCACCTCCCTCTCTCCCTCCCTCGCACTCTCTCTCTCTCCCTCCCTCTCTTTCCTTCGCTCTCTCCCTCTCACGAGCGGCAACACCACCAACAACACCAGCTGGAGACAGGAGCGAAGGAAGTGGGGTGAAAGGAGGAAAGGAGAGGACCACGGGATCGGAGGGTGGGAAGGTGACAGAGAAAGGGGGATGGAAGGAGATGCACTGAGAGGACACTCTGACACTACGCGCACACACATCATACACACATCATACTGTCTCCCCTTTGTACTATAACTACTTAGTGTTCCTGAGAGCTCCACAAGGAGAAGACTGTTAAAACGAGAAACTCTCATTTTAATGGCTCCCACTACCCCCCCCCCCACACACACACACACACACACACACACACACACACTTACTGAGGGAAAAGCACAGTCACTCAAACATGCATGAACATCATGCAAAGTTCCACATAATAATAACAACAACTATAACACTCGTTAAACAAATGTTGACACAACTTACATGCCTCAATTAAGTGCTGATGTACACATTAGGGTTATTATTGGTTGAAAACCACGCAGAGTAACAGATAACAGAGTCATAACAGTGTTATCTGACTCAGAGATCCACACAATAATCCTAACAGTGATCCTGTTACACAACAGGCAGCCACTACATTTCTGCTCACACAACCCTTCCTCCTCAGATATACCCACTTGCACCCTCCCTCCTCCTCACACACACACACACGCACACACACACACACAGACACAACCTCCTTTATTTCACCTTGTCGCTGCTGACTTCTGATCCCATGTGAAGCAAGACTCTAGAAGAGAGGAAAGCAGAGGGAGGTGTGCTTTGTCGGCCATCATCAAAGGAATTGCAGGTTTACCTGTGTGAGGTCACGGAGCTCTGCTTCGTGGTCGGTGTGTACCGTATATGTGCGTGTTTAAGTGTGTCCACGCAAGTGTTGTTTCGGTGAGTGTGTGTGTGTGTGGAGGGGGGGCGTCAGTTGAGCTGCTATTGTCTATAGTATGGAAGGGGTCAGAGGTCACGGTGTGTGTGACCCCCTGTATCTCGCTCCTGGCAGGGTGAGAGCAGAGGAGCGAGCGGGGCAGCTTTGAAGCTGTCCGGCCGCAGTGCTTTGTGGGAGGTTCTGTGATTGGGTCTCTCTCTCTCTCTCTCTCTCTCTCTCTCTGTCTCTCTCTCTGTTCCTCTGTGTAATTACTAGTGCTGGCTTTGAAGTACACTGAAGGAGAAGAGGAAGAAAGGGGAGAATAGGGCAGGAGAGAGGAAGAGTGGACAGGAAGGGAGGAGAGTAGAGTAGAGGAAGAAAGAGGTAGTCAGGTGGCTGAGCGATGAGGGAGTCGGGCTAGTAATCCGAAGGTTGCCAGTTCGATTCCCGGTCATGCCAACTGACGTTGTGTCCTTGGGCAAGGCACTTCACCCTACTTGCCTCGGGGGAATGTCCCTGTACTTACTGTAAGTCTCTCTGGATAAGAGCGTCTGCTAAATGACTAAATGTAAATGTAAAGAAGAAGAGAAGAGAGGAATAACCAGAGAGGAGCCAATGGAACAACTCAATAGGGACCACTCCAACCACAACCAGGGCTTTTTATTCTATTTTGGGTAAAGTCAAACATTTGCTTTTGCTTTTGGTCTTAGTTCGCCTTTTTATATAGACTCTGAACTAAGTTTATAGTCTGAAACTATAAAAAAATGAAACCGTTTATTTGATCTTCTTTCTTCAAATGTCTTCATCTGTCATCTTTGACCAGTAGCAGAATTTAATATATTCCGTTTTCGCGCTGAAAAGAAAGCTTTTCGACTGCAGGTGTCTTTCTACTTTTAGCCAACCAATTCCTTTCAACCCTCCCATTCAAACAGTCGACCGTGTGTGTGTGTGTGTGTGTGTGTGTGTGTGTGTGTGTGTGTGTGTATGTGTGTGTGTTTGTGTATGTGCGTGCATGTTTGTTTGCGTGTGTACTCCAAGTGCCTGGAGAGAAGGTGTGTTTAGTTGTGCAAGAATGACAGGGAGCTGTTTCAGCGTGTGCATAATGTCGTTGGCAGCCTTCCGATAGAGTTAAGGAGAGGGAGAGAAAGAGGCAGGGAAAGAGATGCGGACTTTTGATGTCCTATAATAAAATGTCCTCAAAAGAACAGAGAGAGCGAGAGAGAGAGAGAGAGAGAGAGAGAGGTAAATAGATGAAGGTGAAAGGAGAGACTCCCTGAGATCTTTCCTACCTCAGTGTCAGACAAGCGGTCTGAGGAGAGCGTCTCCCTCACCTCATCAGTACAACACATACCAACATGTTAATGAATCAAGCCACACTACTCTCAAGTGTTGTACATAATAAGTACAAAATATTATTACTTAAGTGAGGAACAAAGTCATATAACGCGTTCGTTTTTGACATTGAGTAATATGATTAAAGTTACTTATTTAAGTAACTTGCGTTAATTGTCCAAGTTACTACATGAATTCAACAAAAGACTAAAATAGCCTTAGAAATACGGATTGTTGCCTAAACGACAATTCCTGGGCGCAGCGTGTTGCCTTTGATTCACGCTGCAGACAAACAGGCAGCAGAACGTGTAAGCTAACGTTTTCGAGTGGAAATGGTCACACTATTTCGCTTTCAGTGAAGAGGTAGGAAAAAACATTGAGGTGAACTGCAAACTGTGCCCAAACAAAATACTATCTACTGCCAAAAACAGCACTTCAGACTTAAAAAAACACCTCGAAAGTCTCCAGAGAAAGGAAGCTGGAAGCCAGCGAAAAATCCACTTTAAACCTTAAGAGAGATGGCGACCCGTTTCCACAACTTGCTACTATTAAAATGAATAGTAAAATTAATATAATAAGTAATAATATTACTTTGTTCAGTAAGTAACAATGTAACTTAATCACACTACTCTTACTGAACAATGATAAGTAATAAGTAATATATTACCTTTTTGAGTAACTTCCCCCAACACTGCTTTCAAGTCCCAGGAAGACTCTCCCTCTCTGTCCTACCTCACTCTCTCTCACTCTCTCGCTATCGCCCTCCTCCTTTCCCCCCTCTTCTTCCCTTCCTTCCTTCCTCCCTCTCTCTCTCTCTCTCTCTCTCTCTCTCTCTCTCCCCCAATGTCAAACATTGTCTTGAAACCTAGATACGGAATAAGCAACCTGATAACTTCTCCACCTTTTCAACAGCTGCACGAGTTTATCTCACCCACAGTAATGCAGTCCATTCATTAGGATAATGTTATGTTTGTACATACATTACCATGACTGAGTGGATGTGTCACTGTAACTGTTCCCTGGACTGAAAGGAGAACACTATGAAATGCTGTGCTTGCACATCTGCCTACACACACACACACTCACTCACACACACACACACACACACACACATACTGAGCGTGAATGCAAAGTATGGTACACACACCAACCAATGCACCTGTAATGTGTTACCTCTGCTGAGTAAGAGAGAGAGACACACAGTGTAGTGGTCGACCAATGCGCTCGCACACACACACACACTCAGCACTATGTAATGACCACAGCTTTATCAGCCAGTCTGCAGCAGTGACCTAAATGGGTTTGGGTTGCGGCATCATTGATCATTACAACAGACTGTGTGTTATGTACCTGCCTGTGCTACACGTAGCACACCAGGCAGACCAGACCAGGCAGACAGACTGGGAGATAGGCTGCAAAGACAGCCTTGCGACGTTCTCTGCTTCTGACATTGACATCAGCTGGCAACGGCTTCATCTTGTTTAAAGGAGTGTTTAAAGGAGTAAGGAACAGGCGACACACTGCCTGTTCCTTACGTGGAGTAATATCGAAAGAATGAAAGAATATTCACTGGGTGATTTATATCAGTGTAGTCAGTGTATTGTTAGTGGAAGGCGTCTGCCGGTGTGGATGGAGATGGGGGGTGTTGTGGAATGAAACCGAATGGTGTTCTGAATCAGTCTTGACTGAGCCAGCAGGATTCCAAGAGAGGCTGGCTGAAAGAAAATGATCACACTCAAGGCCCACCACACACACACACACGCACATACATACGCATTCAGGCGGGGACTGGGGTCCCCTTGGGCTGGGGTAATGAACGGCTTTTTGTGGGGAACTTGTGAAGTCAAATGTCCACATAAGTCCACTGGGGAGCTCGGTTTCGGGAGCTGATAGACTTTAGGATGGACAGAGAAAAGATGTGAGGAGAAAGTAGAGACGGGACGGAGAGTAGAGGTGAAAAGCAGAGAAGAGAATAGATGTGTTGTGAACAGATTATCAGAGCAAACAAGATTCTTGAGACTCTGTGTGCGTGCGTGCGTGCGTGTGTGTGCGTGCGAGTGTATCTGTGTGTTTATATGTGTGTGTGTGTGACTGCTTGTTTGTGTGCTTGTTTTCAAGTTAGTTGTGAGGCTTATGCATTATTAATACTCACACTATTAACACATTAGAGCTCCAATATTTCCTTCAAGAGGCTGACTAACACAAACAAACACACACACACAGACATACACAGCAGACACGCACATACAACCTACACATATATACTTACAAGCGCACACTCCCCAGCTATATAGATGGCCGATTTAAACAGAGGACTATCATTACTGCCCCTATTGACTGCCTGCTGTCTGAATGAATTGTACAGTTGCACACGGAGAAAGCACATCTATCAGTCTGTGTCTGTATGTGTGTGGGTGTGTGTGTGTCTGTCTGTGTGTGTGTGTGTGTGTGTGTATGTGTGTATGTGTGTGTGTGTGCGTGTGTGTATGTGTGTGTCCGTGCGTGCTTGCTCACATGTGTGAATCGCCTAGCCTCTCACGTAGAAAGACCATCTATCAGCCTGTCCAAGACCCTGACCCTTTATACACCATCAGTCTGTCTGTCTATGTTGGGGTAGACAGGCTTTTAATGACACAAACACACACCCACAATATTTAGACAAACGCATAGGGACACTGACACAACACACCTACAGGAGCTTCTATGACCTCCCATTGTAAATCCATAGGCATTCATATGGAGTTGATTCCCCCTTTGCCGATATAACAGCTTCCATTCTATCTGGAAGGCTTTCTACAGAACACAGACACAGTGTGTCTGTGTGGGACTTCCCCCAAAATGTTGCCACCAAGTTTGAAGCAAAAGAATAGTCTAGAGTGACATTTTATTCCGCTGCATGAATAAATCCATCAATAGAACTAAAGCTCTAGCCCCAAACCACAAAAAACAACCTCCATTATTAAGTTGGCTTGATTTTAACCCAATGAACAGCGCGAGGTCCGTGCAGAAGTGTTCTGTTGAGTTTGGTGTGGGAAAAACTTGATTGGTTTGCACAGATCCCTGACCTGGGGGGAGTCAGGTGGCTGAGCGGTGAGGGAGTCGGGCTAGTAATCTGAAGGTTGCCAGTTCGATTCCCAGGCGTGCCAAATGACGTTGTGTCCTTGGGCAAGGCACTTCACCCTACTTGCTTCGGGGAGAATGTCCCTGTACTTACTGTAAGTCGCTCTGGATAAGAGCGTCTGCTAAATGACTAAATGTCTAAATGTAAACACTGTCAAACACAGTTGGAACACATTCTAACGCCATCTGCAAGCCAGGTCTAATCACCCAACCGCAGTGCCCAAACTCCCCAATGCTCTTGTGGGTTTGACAGCCTTTCCAGAAGAGAGGCTGCTGTAATAGCCACATGGGGTGACAACTCCATATTATTGCCCTAAGTTTTGGAATGGGATGTACAAGAAGCTCATATAGGTGTGATGGTCATATAGTGTATATGCAGACACAAAGCATATCAAGTCACAACACTACTCACACCATGCATCAACCAAATTCTGTCAACACTTTGTCTTACGTGTGTGTGACAACACACAGTCACAAGTTCCCGCTCGCACTTGTGCTCTCACTTCGCTGGCATGTTGTTGGTATGATGTTATTTTGTCTTGGGGACCTCCTCTGACTGTGGGGCACACACACACACACACCTTTCGACACACACACACTGTTGCACACAATATCTAAATGTGTTCAATTATAAATAATATTATTTGGATGTCACCATTTTGTTCACCACTTTGGTTCCTCCCTCACACAGACAAACAGGTAGACAGACAGGCAGGCAGGCAGGCAGACAAACAGGCAAGCAGGGAGGCAGGCAGGCACGCAGGCAGGCATCCTTAGAGGGACTGAGGTCTGAGTGATTGGGGTGACACTGACAGAGAGGGAGTGGAATAAGGGGTCAGTGAGAGGGACTCGCTGTCTGTCGGGTGACAGATGGGGATGGGGGGAGAAAGAGAGAGAGAGAGAGACAGAGACGGATATAAAGAGAGAGAGTTCAAAAGAGAGAGGAGGAACGAGAAAGACTAAGATACCAGGGATGGAGGGAGAGGGTGATTGGGGTGCAGCAGTGCGTTGCAGCCAGCAGCCCATGTAGTCATTGACAGGAAGTGAAGGGAACATGCCTTTTCAGTCAGACTTATCCTTCTGACCTCTGGGACAGAAAATGTGTGCGTGTGTGTGTGCATGTGTGTGTATGTGTGAGCTTCCATCGTGTGTCGAATAATCTGGTTAACTTTGGATTTGGTTACAGGCCTCTGCCTCCATGTATAAGTCCTGCATGACTCTGAACTCATCTGATGAAGCACGGAACCAGTTGCATGCCTGCAAGAGTAAATGTAATAGGTTTTAAAACATGTTCTAGAGGGATAGCAAGAGCTACAGAGAGAGAGAGGCAGACAGGAAGAGAGAGAGAAAACGAGGGAGAGAAAGACAGAGATACACAGGTGAGGGAAATAGAGAGAGGGGATACAATGAGGATTTGGGCTTTTGTAAAAAGGTTCATCCTGGGATTTACAGAAAGACAAAGAACGGTGTCAGCAGAGAGCAGCAAATCCCTCCATCCTCCCTGTCCACCCTATCTCTCATAGTCACGCGATGGAAAGCGAGGGAGATGGCATGGTGGATTGTATGCATTGCTTTGTGTGTGTTTGTGTGTGGGTGTTTGAGTGTGGGTGTGTGTGTGTGCGTTAGGGGTTGGGGATGGAAGGCCACAGCTGCTGACGGAACCGGCTCCTAAACACATTGGAGAAATACATCTGCGAAAATTGGCTATTTTGGGGCTTGCAACAACATTACATTGCTTCAATCAATTTCCCCCAGCTTTTCTAAAGAAGGGTAATCTCCTGTAAGGAAATAATGCAACTCTTTGATTTCCCCGGTTGTTCTGCTGGCAGGATAAAGTACTGCAGCAACCTTACTCACAGCCTTGAGAGAAGTACCCAGAGATAGGAGAGAAGGATAGAGGGGGGGGGTGGGAGGAAGAGGGAGAGAGGGAGGATGTGAGGGGAAAGCGAGGCAGCGCGTTGCCGTGATTAAGAGGGAGAGAGCGTTCATTACTCTGTTTCTTTTAGCTTGAGCACACAGAGTGCAAGAGGCCTCCCGAGACAAACCTGTGTCGGCACGCACGCAGGCGCGCTCGCCGAAACCCTCACAGCGCTCTCCTGCAGGTCTAGCTAGCTAAACGGAGCAGTAAGGTGTGCCCAGGGGAAGCCCTCCTCTCCGCGTCTTCTCCTCGCATAAACGCTTCACCTCTTTCATCCCTCCCTCAACTCTTATCCCTCGTTGTCTTTGCAGTTGCACAAAAGCCCCAGTCAGTGTATGTTGCACTCTTCTTATTAAAGACTTATAGTATACTGACCGGAGTACAGACTGAGTATTTATTTACACTTACTCATTTAACGAGTGTTTTTTTTGTATATCTAAAGCAACATACACATTCGGTATTATTTTTTTCTATATTATTTTATTTATCATATTTTATATTATATTGTATAGCCCTAGTATTTTATTTTATTTTGTTGTACATTTTCTACATTTTTATTTTGTTCATTATGTTTAAATGTTCACTGTATGCACCTGCCTACCAAAGTAAATTCCTTGTTTGTGACCACTTACTTGGCGATTAAACACGATTCTGATTCTGATTATAAAAGTAGGTGTCGCAGAAAGTCTGACCGTATTAAACCACAGTATTTAACCACTTTAAGCTTAACAATTTTTTCGTCTTCTAAATGTGTGTGTGTGGGGGTGGGGGTTGGGGTGGGTGTATGTGAACAATATAAGTGACTACTGAAGTTGTGTTTATAAATGCGGGGGTGGGGGGAGGAAGGTGTTGTTACGTTGTATTTTCTGCGTCTCGTGTGATGACGTTGGTTGGCCTCTCGGGGAATCTGGTAACATGAATGTGTGAAAACATCAAAATCAAAATGGTCGCTTTTGCATGTGACTCAACGCAGTGGGACTTGGACTGTGATATCACGGGCTGGAAATTGCTTTTGCAGAATGTTAAAATGAGAGCGCTAAATCAAAGTTTATTGAAGAGGGAGTTTGGGCTGGTGTGTGTTTAGAGGTGGGAAATATCATAATTCTGCATTGCAGAGTCTCTGGTAAACAAGTCCCTGTGGTGTCTGTTCTCTCTGTGGTTGGGTTGGAGTTACTGCTGTAACTCACACACACATCCACACACACACACACACACCTCATTGTTCATACAGTACAGCTCCATCTCTAAGCAACTATTGTCGTAGTGACTGAAGAGACCCTGATTGGAGCTCAGTTGCTCTGTCTGTACTCCTTCATCATGTCATTTCTATACTGTTGCAGCCGGTGAACAGAAGTAGTGGATAGCTCCTTCTCCCTGCCCTGGTGACCTCCATCACTAGGCTCTTTTCTCTTCTCCGCCCTCCTGGCCTGCTCCTATCTGATCATCTCAGCCTGTGGTCCTGAAAGCTCGGGGTGTTTTGCGTCCCTCTACCACATTTCCTGTGCTCTGATAACCCAGCAGAGGTCATTATCCCACTATCATCAGCCAGGACAGATACCGAGGGAGCCCTGATCTCTCTCTCTTTCTCTCTCTCTCTTTCTCTCTCTCTCTCTCTCTCTCTCTCTCTCTCTCTCTCTCTCTCTCTCTCTCTCTCTCTCTCTCTCTCTCTCTCTCGCTCTCTCGCTCTCTCTCTCGCTCTCTCTCTCGCTCTCTCTCTCTTTGTCTGTCTGTCGGTTTCTCTCGCTCGTTCTCTCTCGTTCTCTTTCTGTCTCTCGTTTTCTCTCTTGTTCTCTTTTGGTCTCTTTCAAATGTCTCTCTTTTTGTCTGTCGGCCTCGCTCTCTCCGAGTGGACGAAAAAATAGGTGTGTGTGTTTAAGCGTCCACGCGCGCGCGTGTGTGTTGTACTATGACAGGCCTTTCAGCCGGCCCGCTCGCCGGGCTGATTCTCCATCAGAGTTCCTGAGTGAGGATTATAAAACCAATCAGAGACGAGTGATTGCTGCAGCGAGCTGCTGATTGGATCAGGGAGGGCGGGCGCCAGGCGGGGGTGGCGCCGGGAGAGCAGAGAGAAACAGGATGTGTCCACTCTGTCTCTGTGTGACACAAGCTTATTTAGCTCCAGATTCAGGTACGCCCACAGACTCCCAGGAACGAGGCTGCAGCTCCTGATAGAATGTCTGCTCATCATGGACTTTGTGTTTTGGGTTCCAATCTCAGCCCCGCCGTTTGCTGGGTTCCTGCTCTGCTCCCGGCGGAATCTCATCTCCCCTCAGTCTGTCTGCTCTGAAGTGATATTGCATTGTCCTGTCAGTGTTATTGTACAAGACACAACAAACGTTTTTTTTTGTGTTGACTCAACTCCTCTGGGTTGGTCTGTTCCTCTGATCAGCAGTGAACTCATTATACTATAGTTACAGTATATTGCGGTGTTTAGGTAATGTAAAGATCTGACCTCTTGATTACTTTGTGGGTGTTGATATGAATACAGTCTGTAGGACGTAAAGTGTAATGCAGTCATGGATGTTCCCAAAGTGATTCTATACATTATTATATAGCTTTATACTCTCAAACATGTACCTGCACACCAGTGTATAACTCTACATCTAGTATGTCTCACTGAACGATAACGACAGTATCGAGCAAATTGGTGTGGATGTGCGCAAGTGTCCATGTGTGCGTCTGTGTTGGAACTACTTTGAGCTGGGGTTCTCTCTGTAAGGGGAGAGATGTTTGGCAGTCCATCTTGGAATTTTTACCAGAAGCACATGTTACCCAGGTGCCTCTCTGCTTGTTTCTGCCCTTCTGTGCCCATCCCTGGCCCTTTCTGTCAGTCTCTGCCCCTCTCTGCCCTCCTCTTCTCATTGGGAGTTGGGACAGTTTTGACTCCAGGACCCCCATCTCGAACAGACAGTGTCAGGGGGGTCATCTTTCTGTGGAGGACGGAGGCGTAAAACAACAGTGTGAGGTTTGAGCAGACCCGCATCCAGCTCAGGGTAGAGAGGTGGGGGGGGGGGGGGGGGGGGGCAGAGGCAAGGCGGAGAGGGGAGACAAAGAGGGGCGAGAAGGGGAGATGAGCCGGGATGGAGGTGAGAGAGGTGAGGGAGAGGGAGAGAGACGAGCTGGCACAGGGGTGAGAGGGGTGACAGGGGTGGGAGAGGGGGCCAGTGTGGCACAGCTGGGCAGGGTGGAGAGATGTGCACCGGTGGCCCCGTGTGTTTATCTGTATGCAGAGTGGAGAAGATCTATTTACCTTCCGTACCAGCTGATTAATATGGGCAGCAGGGAACAAGGGCTTTGGGGGGGCTGGAGGCTAGAGGCCGGATGTTGAAGGCTGGAGGCCATGCAGCCGGAACAAACTTTACCGGAGGCACAGAGAATGAGCGAGAGAGGTCGAGAGGTAGAGAGAGGGAGAAAAGGCAGAGGGGAAAGAGGCAGACATAAATAGTGTGCAAAAGAGAAAGAACTAGAGAGAGAGACACAGAAGCCTGTAATATTATCATAATTCACTCGTCATTTTTTCCCCGATTCATCAGCAACAAAGTCCTGTGCGCGGCGTGTGAACAATGCTTGAAGACTGGCTAAAACAGCTTAGCTCCATTTCTGCCGCACCGCTAGCCTTTTAACAGTGACCTTGCCTGGCCTCTCTCTGCGGTGGCCATCGATCTAACCGGCTGTGTAGCTGAGAAGAGCTAAGGTGGTGTACAGGGGGTCTACTCAGAAGGTAATAATAGATATTCCTTTCTGAGCGTGCTCGGTACTGAGCAGGTGGGAAAGCTATTAGCTGTTTCTACAGTACCACATGATTTATGCCCCGGGGTTTTTATCAGCTGGCTTCTTCTTCCAAAAGATCATTTCCCCTCACCTATCTGCGGGACTATTTTAAGCATTGGTTCATTAATCCAATGTGATTAGATTCATTGTTCAGGGGTTACTGATGGATGCCTTACACTCGACGAAAGTTACTTTCTTTTCTTCTTTTAAAGGATGAAATGGATTATCTGTCCTGGCACTATGGATCGGTTGACTTTGACAATCATCAATATTCTGTTCAGTGCCATTCGCATTCAGTGCGCATACCTTGGGACATCAGTTAGGTGACGGAATGAGAGGAGCAAGGAGAGAAGAGAGAGGACAGAAGAGGGCAGAGGTGGCTACTGTTTTCGAAACGTATCCCGAGTTATACTCGATTGCCAGTAATTAAGAGTTGCAGAGAGCGTGAGAGCACAGGAGTTTCTCTCTTCTCTCCCGATTAATCCTTCTGTTCTGAAAGGAGGGACATCGCTAATGAGGTGGATTTATCTCTGTTCCACGTGTAGCCGTGCTTGGCAGAATAAAACCGAGCTTTAGAATCTTTTCACACGGAGAAAAAAAAGTCCTCCCTCTCTCCTCTCCTTTCCCTCATTCCCTCGCTTCTCCACATCCTCCTTTACTCGTTTCTCCTCAACCCCCAGCTCGCCTCCGTAGCGCTGACCTGCCCAGGTCACCGTGTTAGTTTGTGTGTGTGTGCGTGAGTATGTGTGTGTGTGCATGCGAGCGCGCTCGAGTGTGTGCCTGTGTCTCCTTCCCACTCCTGATAAAGCTTTTAAGCACCAGCGTGGGGGGACGGACGGACGGACGGACGGACGGGGGGCGACGACTGACGACATAAACCGCCAGCAGAGAGTTCGTCCCATTCTTCTCATTAATTACTCGTGAGGAGGAGAGGAGGTGGAAAATGAGTATTGATTGTGGTGGGCTGGTCAGGGTCCGGTTTAACTGGCCTTCCAACACATCATTGCCTCTCCAGATCAGCATTAAGTGAGAACAAGGGGGATCAGTGTGCGGCTGGGACCCAATTACAGAGTGAGGATCCTGGAGTCAGTCAGGGCAGAGGCAGTCTGGCATGGCGGGGGGACCGAGACGAGGCAGGGAGAGGGTTCAGCCCTCTGTGTGTCCCTCGCAGACACACACTGTTGTACGCACGCGCACACGCTCCAATTTCTCGCTCCTTCTCTCGCGCTTTTTTCCTCCCCCTCACACATTCACGCGGCGGCTTCTTCGTTTCTCTCTCGCGCGCGCGCCGTTTCTCTCACCCTCTCTCGCATTCAGTACATTCACACCCGGCGCCAGAGCGAAAAACGGTCAAGAAAGAGTCTGCAGACGGATGATCCGTCCTGCCTCCTCCCTTCCCCTCCTCCCCTCTTCCTCCCACTTGTCTTTCCCCTCTGTGCGGGTGACCGATGGTTTTAATTGCCCGTTGACTCCAGACACACGGCAGATCCACGTGATAGATGCCTCATGAGAGGAGGAGACGCCATCTGCCGAGGCCACAGCCAGCCCAGAGAGGCTTGTCAAAGCATGCTGCCGGGAGCGCAGGTGCGCCCAAGGACCCGGGCCTCGGCCTACTTTACAGTCTGTTGACGACTGTTAAAACCGGTTCGATTGCTTGGACTGTTCAAAAAGTTGGATGGTCGTACCGTTTATCAATTGCCACGTCATCTGTCTCTGAAATGTTTACATCCGACCATCGTTACATTTGCCAGTCATGAACTGGTCTTCCTGAATAGATGGATTCTTATAAGAGTGATAGAATCAATGACTATTTCTCCATAGGCTGTCGTGAAAAACGAAAGCATTATAAACAAACATTTCGATCTGGATCACAGAAGAGGGAGAGAAAGTGAAGGTAGATGTACGGGCAACGTTAGTCGTTCTTGCACACAAAAGTCTCCTGTGCTTCTGAGCTGAAACATCTCTGTTAGAGCTCTGGTTCTCCACCAGCATGTAGGGTGCACTTACACACACACATACACACAGTCACGCACATACCCTATGCTACAGGGGAGCGGAATAGGATTGTCTGTCGGCTCTTTAGGTTGTCTGACCTGGGGTACACACACACACAGATTCATTAGCACACACACAGTCCCCCCCACGTACACCCATTTTTTTACCGAGACGCAGGGGCCTGTCCTCACCCTGTTTCTAGGGAGTTAAGACAGAGGTCGAATCTCATTGGAAGATAACAATATCACGTTAACCCTAACTGATTGAGTTTACCCAATCGCGGCCTTCGTTGATTGAGTTGAGCTAATCATAAAGTCCTATAATTAGCATAGTTTCAGTCCAGCAGGGGTGTGTGCTAGCTCCACAGGCCCAGACACACCTACTGACATCCCACTAAGCAGCGAGCCCGTTCTGACCTCCACCATTAATGAAGAGTTGTGGCCCCCAGAGATCCCTGTTCTGTCTGCTGCGGCTCAGCAAGAGAAGTATGTGGTGACCGGTGACCTTGCCGTGGGGATGTACGGACACACATGGCCAGATAACTTACAAACACACACATGCGCGCGCACACACTGATACACGCACTCACATAGATACACATACACACACAAACACACACTGAGACACGCACTCACATAGATACACACACACACACACATTCATGCATACACATACACACACAGAGTACCTAGCATGCACAAACACACACACTAAACACTAGCCACTTCACTATCTGAATGTCACATTGGCCATAATGATTACCTTATGTCCCAGTGGTGGAATCCTTCATCAATCCAGTTAATTCATTCTTCCATCTCCCCAGAGCAACTCAAAATGCCTCCTAAGCATACTGACGCACAGAGTAGGCATTTGGGATTGAATTGGGATGTGTGTGTGTGTGTGTGTGTGTCTGTATGTGTGTGTGTGTCATAGTGTTTCTCAGTATTCCTCTGTGATGGTTTAAACATTATTACAAAGTTGAGGTAACAAATACAAGAGCTGAAACACACAACCCTGGAATATTGATATTCCCTTGTCAAGCCTTGTCTCTCTCTCTTTCTCCTTCTGTCTCTCTCTTTCTGTCTCTCTCTCTCTCCTTCTCTCTATCCGTCCTCCCCTGCCACCCCCTCTCTTCTTCTGCAGTGATTCACAGTGTTAGGACATCGTTTAAGCGTTGCACGGCATCAATACGGACACCATCGATTTTTTTAAACAGTTAATGGAAGCCTTTAGGGCCCCAGAGCTAATTAAAATCATATGCAGGTCAGGCTCATTTAAAGACTCTCCATTAGTTTACATTGAGATTAACCACAGCTGACTGCAAAATCTATCCATCGGGCACTGTAATTGACCAGTGATTCTAATGGGATTCCGATGCCGCTTCAGTTTGAAAGGCTGAGGGTTGAGGGGAGCCGTTATACATGCCGAAGATGTTTTGCTCTCCTGAAACACATCTTCGGAACAACCGTCTCCATTCACTTGCGATGATAGTCCTCCATTATCTCAACACATTCCTGCCGCTCGCTTCCCCCGCGTACCTGCTCGTGTCTATTTACGGCTCTGCGTGATGCCGTGTGTAGCAGGGAGTCGAGGGAGACTTCATTTGGGCTGTTCGTACTGTTTCCTGGAGGCCAGCGTTGGAGCTGCAGACGCTGTGTTCCTGGCTGTGACTGATCCGTGTCACCCTGCCACTGCCTCTCTGCTCTCTCTCTGGCACACGCTCGCACACGCTGGCACGGAACAGCCCCCCGCCACCGCTAACACCAGTCGACAGGCTCATTATGAACTAGAGGAGTCAGCTGTTCGATTACATCTAGACAAAGATTGGTTAGTGGATAAAACCCTACGTGAGATGGAAGATTCCATTTCTAGAAGTGTCCTTCAACACGTACACATGCACGACACGTACACACACACACGCGCGCGCACACACAGTCACATATGCACGTACACAAATGTACACACAAGACACGCAAAGACTCAGAGCAAACAAATGTTGACCGTGTGAGATATGTTTTAATAATATCTAGGAGTATGTCAGCTATGTGGTTATTACTGTGGGCCCACTGAGGCCTCACAGCTCAAGTATGACTCGGCTCATCACGAATCTCACGAATCTCGCTGCCCTTTCAGCAGGCTCGCTATGCTATTAAAACAAGCTGTTTTCAATCACCCATGACATTGTGCTGTTCCATTTTAGCTAACATTTTGAAAGCTTTACTCCATTTTAAAAGGCTATTATGTTGCTCATTATTGAGAGGAATTCAAGCATTGCGATGTATTCAAGGGAGTGCTGACTGTAGCAGAGCGCCATGCTAACCTGTAGCCATGTCAGGTTAGAGAACAGAAGTACGACACTGTGTTCCAGTCCTCCACTTATACTGTCATTCACCTCATACTCTTATACAAGATGCATTTGAAATGTATTATTATCCCACTTGGACATCCAGACCATTACACCCTCAAATCCTCAGAGCACACGCAGGGAGGGAGGCAGGCAGGCAGGCAGGGATGGAGGGAGGGAGGGAGGGAAGGAGGGAGGGAGGGGAGCAGGGAGGGAGATGGAGATGGAGGGGAACAGGGAGGGAGATGGAGATGGAGGGGAGCAGGGAGGGAGAGGATGACGGAGGAGTGGGGGAGCAGGCAGTTGCCCTTATCGGGCCGGTGGCAGTGGGCCTCTCTCAGCCCTGCAGGGCCCAGACCCAGACACCACAACCTTCATCTCACCTCCACACCAGCCCTGGGCTCCAGACTCCAGGCCCCAGGCCTTATCCCTGCACAGAGCAAGCCCCAGGCTCCACGCCACATCCTCCAGGATCCTATCCCAAGCCCTAGACAAAGCCATACACAGTGTTACCACCCAGCCCAAGCCCTAACCCTGCTCCTGCCCCATGGTCCAGGCCCTGACAACATGTAGCCTCTAACAACGTCGACCTCTAATCAGAAATGTCAGAGGCTGATGTCATCTGGGGAGTTCACAGCATTGGGTAAGCCATGGGGGGTCGATTCTTGAAACTCAGTCAGACTGACTATTGAATCTGTCCTCCCTCCTTAATACCCGTGGACCTTCTAGCACACTGGCCACGTCAGAGAACAAGCGTACATGACCATGCTGCTTTGAATTATATCATTACAATTTGTCTAAAATGGTTGTATATGATCTAAAAGATGATTGTGAGTGATTGCCCGGTGTGCGTATTTCTTGACAGAAAGCAGTTCTAGTGAAATGTCACTCTCCCGGACTCATTGAAGATCCACAGCATTCAGTCTTTGGAGACGAATCACTTGCAAGCATGGCTCCTGTGCTCCAAATAACTCCCCTTAATGAAACACAGTGGCCCAGCCTTAGAGCATTGATTTTTCCTCTGGCCGGCATTTGATATCTGAGATATCCACAGGGGACACACATCTATCAGTGTTTCTTGTGGTGACACCTCATGTCTTCACATTCAATTGAATTGGCAATAAGGTCTACTTAGTGTGAAAGACTGTCACAGACCGTGGTATATTAAACAGACTTTGCAGGCACTTGTGTTGATCGTCTTTGGGGCCATCATCTTCTAGCTTCTCCTAACCCTGCATCTATGTCTGGCTTCTTCTCTCTCTCTATCTCTCTGTCTCTCTCTCTCCTTCCCTCTCTGTTCTCATGCCAAGATGATACCTTTTGCCGCTCTCTATTTTCCTGTCTCTCTTTCTCTCTCTGTTCTCCCGGGATGGTCTCTCCTGTCTCAATCTCTGCCCCACTCTCTCCTTCAGGTCCATCTCTGGTGGGCCAGCTGAAGAAGGACTGGGCCTCTCCCAACAGTATCTCCCTCTCCTGGCAGGCGCCGGAACAGACTCCCCTGCCAGTCCTGGACTACGAGGTCAAATACTATGAGAAGGTACACCGGGAGTTACCAGGCTGCAGGGAGAGAGATCCGTCAGATCAGTCGGTCGGCGTGTTTGTACTCCAATGCGCCTCATTCTGTCTCGCCTTCCTTCTTCTTCTCTGTCCTACTCTTCTTCCTCTTGTCTTCCTCCTCCTCCTCCTCTCCCCCTCTCTTCTCCCTCCTCCTCCTCCTCTCCCCCTCTCTTCTCCTTCCTTCTCCTCCTCCTCTCCCCCTCTCTTCTCCCTCCTCCTCCTCCTCCTCCTCCTCCTCTCCCCCTCTCTTCTCCCTCCTCCTCCTCCTCCTCCTCTCCCCCTCTCTTCTCCCTCCTTCTACTCCTCCTCTCCCCCTCTCTTCTCCCTCCTCCTCTCCTTCCTCTCAGGAGCACGAGCAGCTCAGCTATTCGTCTACCCGTACCAAAATCCCCAACGTCATCATCACAGGCCTGAAGCCCTCCACCTGGTACGTGTTCAGCCTTCGAACCCGGAGCCCGGCCGGACACAGCTCCTACAGCCCCAAATACGAACACGAGACCACGGGAGACTGTGAGTACCTGGGGCCCCCCACACCACCCCCCCCCCCCCCCCCTGCCTGAACGCAAATCCCTAGCTCCCCCAAACCCTTCCGCCTCCCCTGTGTGCGAACCAGCTCCAGGGTTTCGATCGATGAGTGGAGATCAATACGTGAACTTGACGACATGGCCATGATGTTGGGTGTGTTTTCCATTGATGCTTTGGGGAAGCTTTAATTTTCCGCTGTTGCGTTGTGGAAGGCTAAGGGGTCGAGAGGAGAGCGGGGTCTTTGTGTCCCGCCCGGCATTGTGACAGGTGAGTTGACCTCGCCGTGGCCTCGCCGTCCCGTCAGATGAAGCGCTGCCTTTATCTACAGGATCACACAGGCCTTTGTTTGGGGCTTTTATCTGGGAGAAAAAGAGCATGCTCTCTTTCCACCAACCCAACATCACCCCCCCACCCCCAACCTCCCACCCCCCCCACCCCCACCCCCCTCTCCACACTTCTCTCTGTCCACCCCCTCTCGCTCTCTCTCCCAACCCCCCTTCCCCCGCCCCCTTCCCGTTCCATTTTTATTTCTGTGCCGACAGGCGTCCAAGTGCAAATTCACACACACACACACGCACCCACATTCCTTATTAGCGGACCATCAATCAGCCACATCTGGTTACTGAGGGCTTTGGAAGAGTGTGTGAAGTCCTGGTCAGGCGTAAACTCCTCTCAATCTCATCTGTTCCTCAGATCATCTTACCAGAGAGACTGGAAATAATTACCTATCTGCAGTCTCAAACCCCAGAACCACACACACACACACACACATGTGCACACACGAATACTCCTATTACTCTATACGTATGCTCATGCACACACGTATCAAAGGCCTCTCTCCCGTCTGTGCAAGAGGCCACGCATTCTGATCTCCAATTCATATTCATTAAGTGTGAAATATTGTAGAAATAAGTTTGGTAATAGCAATCATCTTTCAATTATCTAGTATTCGTTAGCCTTTTGAAATGACAGAGAAAGGGAAAATCATGAATATCAAATGGGGCCAATTTAGCCAAATGATCATTGCCTAAATCACAATTTCATGAATGAATAACATTAATTAAATGGTACCAAGCATATGAACCATTCCCTTTAGAAGCTACTAATACTTTTCAGACCAATAGTTCAAACGTCTCTCCCAATTAACTTGGTATCATTGAAAACAAATAAACAACTTCTATGTTTATAGATCCAGTGGGACAATCAGTTGAAATAATTGCTTTTTAATATCACATAATAGTGGCAGATGAAGACCACTGACACATGAATTGTAAACACGTGCTCTGGAGGGTTCTTAATGGGAAGACAGGACTATGTGAGGGCTAGATGTTTTGATCGTCTAATGCCAACTCATGTGCCTTTGGGGAAATGTGTTCCTCTCGTCCATCCTTCGTCAGTATTCTAACCCCCCCCCTCCCCCAACCCCCTCCCCTTCCCTCTCCCCAGCGTCCGACATAGCACCGGACCAGGGCCAGGTGTTGGTCATCGTCACGGCAGCGGTGGGTGGCTTCACCCTCCTCGTCATCCTCACCCTGTTCTTCCTCATCACTGGACGGTAAGATCCTGACCATAGACTTTCACCACCCATGGACAACAGCCCCAAACCATACTCAAACCATTAGCTGGACCACAGCCGCTGTCATGTAGAGTGGAGAAAGGGTTTTCCATCTTGATCTAGGATACAGAACTGGGGTTGGATTTTAGAGTCGGACAAAGCGACTGCTGAATTCAGTACCAAGTTTGAGACAGCTCCTTCTGCTGTGGGTGGCTGATTGTGTTCATACTCCCCGACTTCAGTACAGAATAGCTCTGAACTCCAAACTCATCGAAGCCGCACTCTTAAAACACAGGCTTGTATGTGACCTGATTCCCTCACCCATATACATGTATATAGAGCGTGAGTGTTTTATGCGTGGGTGTGACTCATCAGCCGCTTCTCCACAAAGGCAATACTAGAGGGTTAAAGCAGCCACATTAGGATATGAGCAGGGATCTTGAAGGACAAGCATCAAACACGAGCTGTCGGAACACAGAACCACTTATCGTCCACATTTTCTGGTGAACACGGGTACACGTGTGACCTGCGTAGACCTGAGTAGGAGTTCTGCCTCTCGCTCTTCTCTAAAAACTCCAGCGAGCGAAGATAAGGAGAAAGAGCTGATGTTGGCACTTTAGGCTGTGGGTTAGGGAGAGAGGCTGTGGATTGTGGGTACGGGGGAAGGAGTCTAGGGAGAGATTCTTCGGTTTTGGAGGATGTACAGTCGGAAAGAGGCTGGGGGAAAGAGGCTTGAGTCGTGAGGCTTTAGGTTGCTGCTTTTTTCTGGGGAAGGAGACCTTAGGAAGGGTTCGGGTTGTGCAGCTGGGCAGACACTGAGCGGAGGAGCCCTAAGCCTGGTGAGGGAGGATGGGGAGACTGGGGGCTGCTGGAGGCTTTCAGCCATGGGTCTGGGGACAGGATTATGTGGGAGAGAGATAACATGAGGAAAGAACTGGGAGTTTGAGGCCTGACCACATCTCCAGTCCACGCAACTTAGTGTTCCGCGGGATATTCTCAACAGGGCGAGGCCTCTGCGGATCTCAGATAAGAAGTGATCTAGGATCAGTTTTACCTTTTAATGAGGTTGTGATTACAGTAACAAGGAGGGCCTGGTGCTACATCTCTGACATCACAGTGACATTCAGTCGACTTCAGCACCAGGATAATCTCATTCCTTTATTACGCCTCTTTTTCTTTAATCTCTTCCTACCTCTTCTGCGCTCTCTCGCTCTTTCTCTCTCTCGCTCTCGCCTTCTCTCTCTTTCTGGTAGCAGTAAGTTTAACAATACGACAAAAAGGTTTAAAGAGTTTTGACAAAAGGGGTCTTGATGCCCAGTTGTGACTGTGTGTGCATGAACACTTTATTGGGCCATTGCTCCATTTGTGAGAGTGCTTCTAATGCTAAAAAAGGTATACGTTGTTGTGTGTGTGTGGTTGTGTTTGTGTGTGGCCTTTTCCCATTGTTCCACTGAAGCCGAGAGTAGCTGGGCAGACCTGAAAAAGGTCTATGCCACTGCCGCCTTAATGAACACGACGACCCCATTAGCGAAGATCGACAGTTGCTCTCCGAATCCCCGTCTCCTGTCCTTCACTTACAGACATGCTATATGCTCTGTCTATCAGTGTCAAGGCTCACATCAAACACACAGCAGGACTCTAACCTGGCAACCCACAGCCTACAGACTCTCTAATCTGGCAACCCCAGATTATGTTAGGCTTCAAAGTGGGAGCTGCACACACATTTCTAAGAACACATGCGCTGGTCCTTCTGTGTAGATTTCTTACTGTCAGTGATGTGCCCGCTGGCTGGCCTCTCATCGGTCAGTAATTAGCCTTCGGATTGCTCTGACCTCTACCTAATTATAATCAGCTGGGGTCCAGCTCTCAGGGCAACATTTAGGGTAGTAAGCCCTCTGAGTTTTGTCACTATCGTCTTTAAACCTCTGGTTTTGTCTTGTCCCTTAAACCAGACTTTTCACTGTTGAATTTCTGGCATTCTGGCATTTTCTCATACTCTCATCAAGTTTTCTCCTTTTGTCACATCAACTATGTGTTTGAATGGATGGAACGGAAATCCATTGATCTTTTTCACCCCCTAACTCTCTGACTGGTGCCGGCATTGAATTGTGCTTCCCTCACCTCCATTGGCCTCTCTCAATCTCTCCATCTCTTCATCCTCTCCCTTTTTGCCATCTTGCCAGGGGGAATAACCATTGCAGACTACATTCTCATCCTCCCAGCGTCGCTCTTAATAGCCTAATTGCCCTAGCTCAGATAGAGATCCACCTTCTTCTCTCTCTCTTTTTCTCCTCCGCTTCATCTCACCCCGTGCCCACCTCCCCACATCCCCCAAGTAGGAGCCTGGATCTTAATTGGCTGCGATTGCAGGAGGTCCGATAACTTGAGTATGAACTGTAGGCACGTGAGGCTGTCCTGCACACATTTTAGACGCTGTACTTTACGGAATTCAAAGTTTCTCCGAGATTTGGCAAATGTGACAGACACTTATGGGTACAGATAGCATTGTGTTCTCCACACTGCCAGGCTGTCTGTGACAGCTGAGATGGGGCTCTATATCCCCAGCTCTCCCACTCTTTTCATGGGCCTCAGGACTCTCAGGTCCTAATTTTAAGGGGTCAGATGGCTGAGCGGTTATGGAATTGAGATATTAATCAGAAGGTTGCCGGTTCGATTCCTGGCCATGCTAAATGATGTTGTGTCCTTGGGCAAGGCACTTCACCCTACTTGCCTCGGGGGGAATGTCCCTGTACTTCCTATAAGTCGCTTTGGATAAGAGCGTCTGCTAAATGTAATGTGTGATGCTTGTGGTTGGTGCTTTTAGCCATTTAGATTTTGAAGTATTACATCCATGTATTTAATTGTATGTGCAGTCAATCCTAGCTGCTGCTCAGAATGCATAATACAGTTTGCGTACATGGTGGAGAGAATGTTCTCAGTTGTCAGGACCTTGAGTGTGGATTTGACAGTCTTTCACACACTTGCCTATATATGCCTATACACAAACAGACATGCACATACTGTACTTTACATTTACATTTACATTTAGTCATTTAGCAGACGCTCTTATCCAGACTTACAGTAAGTACAGGGACATTCCCCCGAGGCAAGTAGGGTGAAGTCCCTTGCCCAAGGACACAACGTCAGTTGGCATGACCGGGAATCGAACTGGCAACCTTCGGATTACTAGCCCGATTCCCTCACCGCTCAGCCACCTGACTCTGTACTGTGTTAGAGAGTGTAGTAATAAGGCGCACACTTATGTGAGTGCGAACATGTACTATTATACAAACACAAACACACTCATGCAGGTGTCTCCAGAGTGCTTATTAAAAAGTGTTAATCCTGAATAAATTCCTTTGTGGCATCTAGTTTCTTCCACAAACATGTTTTTTCTTTCACAGAAACAAATCCCTTTCAGGTCTTTGGCACAAAAAAAGGTTTCAATTGTCATTGTTTAATCAACATGCCTTGATGTGTAAAAGGGTGTGATCTGTTTTTACAGAAAGATAATAGCAGTGTTGGATCTCTGTCCTAACGGAATCTTTGAAGTATAGGGTTCTCTCTCTGAGGTTCCATCTCCTGTCTGTCCTCCAGATGCCAGTGGTACATCAAGTCCAAGATGAGTTCTGAGGACAAAAGGAGAACCAACTATCAGAATGGACATGGTAAGAGTTTTCATTAGGCTCTCCTTTCCCTCCCTGTTTTTCTCTCTCTCTCTTTCTCTACTTTTTCTTTCACTCTCTACTTCTGTCTTCCTGCCTCCCTCACTTGATAATCAAATTCTCCAATTTCAGGTACTAACAAATTGAATTAGATTTTGGATCTGTTGTGTGAATTTCATGTGCATATCTTCAAAGAATAGGGGTTCAATTGTTGAAAACTGAGTTTAAAAAGACATTTTCCACACAAACACTTTACTTTATTGAGCATTTGATCCATTTCCATGGTGAAACCCAACGACCCTTGGGTAGGGAGGCCATGTGAAGAATGTGCATGCAATCAATTATAACCAAAGCTACGATTCCCAAGCCTTCAATTTGTTTGAAGTGAATGCGTATGAAGTGTGTCCCTCACCTCTGCCCGTAGCCAACTTTGAAGGATTGGTAACACCTCCTTTTCTCTCCAGCGGCCCAGATTTCCTTCTACAGAGAAAGGGAGGACGAGAAAGAGAGTTGTCAGCAGGAGTGATAAATTGCTGCCTTTAAACAAACCAACAGAACAAAACGCTGTGAAACACCTTTAGCTAACCCCCCCACCCTTTCCTTCCCCTTCTCTCCCCTCCTCCTTTCCCGCTCCAGGCTTCATTTGAAGTTCTCTGTGTGGCCTACCTTTTGGCTTAATCCAGTTACAGCCATTCTTTAGTCTCTCCTTTCCTCTCTCTATTCCTCTTATCTCTTCTTGAGAGTATGATTGTGTGTGTGAGAGTGTGTATGTATACGGACGGACACCGGTTATTAACTGTTATTTTATACTGTATTTATTCTTTTATCCCCCCCGTTTTGTGTGTATATATACAGTATATAGTATATATATACAGTATATATATATATATAAAGAGAGAGAGAGAGCAAGAGAGGGGCATATATAATACACACATATGTGTGAGCAGTGTAGTTGGTTCTCTCTCTCCTCTTCCTTCTCTCTCTCCTGTAATGTATTGTCGATGCTGTAACCTTCAAAACATTGTTTCTCCCTGACGCTTCAGAGGGTGACTGTGTCTTCGGGTTACTGCTGCTGTCTTTGTTATGCACGAGGAAGGATGGATTATGTTTGGGGGGGGGAAAGGGAGAAATGGGGGCTGAGCTATTAGTAGAGGTGAGCATGTGCGTTTTTGAGAGAGGAAGAGGGAGGGACAGTTCTGGCTTGCCCTGTCTACCCATTTCTCAGGACACCTGGGACCAGTCTGTGAGTGCTGGGTGATGGGATTCTACCTATACTGACACAACACACGGGATGTAAAGGCGTTTCTCTCTAAGACCTCTCTTTCTCCAGTCCCCTTCCCAGGCATAAAGACCTACGTCGACCCTGACACCTACGAGGACCCAGCTCAGGCCGTCCACGAGTTCGCGAAGGAGATCGACCCCTCCCGCATCCGTATCGAGAGGGTGATCGGAGCAGGTACAGCGACCGGGCCTCCCCTTCAGTCATCTCACCTGCGTAGGGCCTGAGGCCTACTGTTATCTTTATATGGGTCTTCATCTAACAGTGTAGTGCAATGTTTATATCAAACATGTGAAGGCATTGCTAGGATTGGTGTGAATCGTGGGTTCACCAGTGGAGCAGAGAACAGTTTTCCCTCTCTCTTCGTTCCTCGGGGTTCCTTCCTGCTTCAATCACCAGAGAGGGGATATTATTGCCCAGGTTTAGAGAACAAAAGACTCCAAGAATAGATTCTGGGGTGATTCTTCACAAGGTGCGAAGAGACATTTTCGAGGTTTAATCATTCAAAGGAGAGGAATGAGGTGCTGACAGGAGGGAGTTGCCTTCACACTCCAACACTGCCCTCCAGTGGTTTAGAATGTAAACATGCCTGTAAGACCATTCGCTTTGAGATGTAAAGAATTGCCAGTTGTAATTCTTGTTGACACTATGTATCTCTGTGTGTTTGTGTATATATATATACATATGCATGCGTGTTTGTGTGTGTTTCAGGTGAGTTTGGTGAGGTCTGCAGTGGACGTTTGCGAACCCCGGGGAAGAAAGAGATCGGCGTGGCGATCAAAACGCTGAAGGGCGGATATGTCGAGCGCCAGAGGCGAGACTTCCTCCGTGAGGCCAGCATCATGGGACAGTTTGACCACCCCAATATCATCAGGCTGGAGGGCGTGGTCACCAAAAGTAAGAGGGATCACGGGAAATTGGCAGATTGGGACACCAGTAGGGCAAGTGGGAGTATGGTGTTTCATGTTCAGTTTGAGGTCGTGCTCAACGATCACGTTTCATCCTTATCAGTCTCTTCTTGACCTCTGTGAGGCCGTAGCAGAGCCTGTGGTTCGCTGAGATCCTGCTGAGTTGAGGAACTATTGAAGCATGTTAGGGTTCCTGCAAGACCGCATGAGGCTTTGTTAGGCTGTCTGTCGAACTACAGCTGCACTCGCAGGAACAGGCCCATTTACGGAGCTCTGTGTCAGCAGCTGCGAGTGCTCAAGTCTTCAAGTAGGCACTCTGTGTGCCTTTGTGTGTGTGTGTGTGTGCACATGCTTCTGCGTGTCCCAATGTGCACACGGTGTGCTACGTGCTTCGTTGTAACGTATAGAGTACAGTCAAACACATGAGGCTTTAAAGACTGTGTGTAGAAGGGAGCTCCTTGTGTCTGGAGCGATCCGAATGGCTCAGCTCAGAGTAGCCTGCTCTGTACCCCCCCCCCCCCCCCCCCCCCCCCCCCCCATCAAGGATCCTCAACTCACACAACAAGCCTGCTGCTACATATACAGCAGTAGCGTGTGCGTGTGTTTTCTGTTGGACAGCTGTCTCTTACATGGAGAGTGAGTCATCAGAATTAACAATTTCCCATGGCTGGATATGCCATGGCTCACAGAGTGACATACAAGATGGCACACACACGCATCTGTTGTTTTCCCAACCCAACCTCAAGAGAGACTTGTTTTGAGAGAGAAGTGTTGGGGTGTGAAGCTTACCTAAAGAGGAACATCAGGTAGCGTGCAGACTGTCTACGACATGTGACTGTGTGAGTTTGTATCTGCAGTCAACATGTTGTAGATCTTGGTCTTGGGACGACTGTCTTTGGAAATGTGAGCCCTACTTTTTCATTTGCTGCTCCACTCAATCAGACATTGGCTGAGGTGATGGATTCATCCAGTCAGCACCCTGGACAGCTCCTCTGCCCCCTCCCACCTCCTCTACATTCACTCAGCCTGGCTCCTCTTCTCTGTGGCCCTCTTATCTGAGCAGCACTACGGAGCCTCACTGTCCTGTCTGTCTGTCTGTCTGTCTGTCTGTCTACCTGGAAGTTTACCAACACCAGTCTTAAGTAAGACCATTATGTGTTTGTGCCTGAAGCCCTGCGTGTTGTGTATCTGTCCTCAGTTTAGTCTGTACTAATGTATCTTTCTTTATACCACACAGCTGTGTTTCTGGCCCCTTCTATCTCTCCCTCCTGGCCACGGAAATCCTAGAGCTGGGCTGGCTAGTGTGTGTAATCCTGGAATTAATGCAGTCAGCAGCACGACCATGAAGGATTAGACTTTGAAGAGGGGCGGGGGGGGGATCACTCCAGGACAACGCTCACCTCCACTTCGCACCCCTTTTCCCCCACTCACCTTCCTGTTCTTAAGATCTCCTCTCCCTTTCGTCCTTCTCTCAACATGACCTCAGCGTCCCTTGTCTTCCTGGCTCCACCCACCTCCGGTCTGTCCTTAGACCCCCCACCCCCCCTCCCCTCAGTGTGTCTGAAGGGCGCTAACCGTTGTCAGTAATTACATCAGGGTTTTAATCAAACACAGTGTTAATTAATCCTCTGCAGGTTTGTTGTCCACTCTCCACAGGCCCAGCCAGCCAAAGCAGGGAATAACAGCACGCTAACTTTAACCATGCTAATCTCCTATTAGCTCCTGTGTGGCTCACCCTCTGAGTCTGTCAGCAAACAGGGATTACGGAAACATCAGGAAACCTGAGCTGCTGTTTATTTATTCCACCTGGTTACACTTTGCTTTGACATGGTCACATGGTCACATAGCCAGATATGCTGCAGAAACAATTCTACTGAGTTCATATGATGATCCAAGTCGTCTGGAAGGAGTTTTAAAAGCTGTATCTAACATATTGTGGGGAGTCAGATGGCTGAGCGGTGAGGGAGTCGGGCTAGTAATCTGAAGGTTGCCAGTTCGATTCCCAGCCGTGCCAAATGACGTTGTGTCCTTGAGCAAGGCTCTTCACCCTACTTGCTTCGGGGAGATGTCCCTGTACTTACTGTAAGTCGCTCTGGATAAGAGTGTCTGCTAAATGACTAAATGTAAATGTATGTGTGTGTATGTGTGTTTGCAGGCCGGCCTGTGATGATTGTTGTGGAGTACATGGAAAATGGATCTCTGGACTCTTTCCTGAGGGTGAGGAAAACGGAATTTGTATTTCCTGTCAGGAAGCGATGTCTCCTCTGGTCGTCTCTCTCCTGTAGTAAAACCAGACGGCTTTCTTGACTTCTCCCTGTCAGAAACACGACGGGCATTTTACAGTCATCCAGCTGGTGGGCATGCTGCGTGGCATCGCCTCGGGCATGAAGTACCTGTCAGATATGGGCTACGTTCACAGAGACCTGGCAGCACGCAACATCCTGGTCAACAGCAACCTGGTGTGTAAGGTGTCTGACTTCGGCCTGTCCAGAGTCCTGGAGGATGACCCGGAGGCTGCATACACCACGACGGTAACTCTGACCCCTGACCTCACTGTTCTGTCTCAAAATCAGACTAGGCCCTGGTCAAATCGTAAATACTTTTTTTCTACCATCTCCTGTTGATTATCATCAGAGCTGTAGATTTTATCGTCACTAGATTTAGAATGTTTTTCTATTAAATAACACAGTTTAATCCTCAATTCCTGAAGGGCAAGCAAAAAAAACTGCACGTACGTCAACCAAGGAGTAATATATCTCCTAGATTATTTATGGCCCCTGTTGGATCTCAGAAATAATTATTCCCAGTCAATGTAGACTCAGCTTATTCTAGCCCTACTACCAGGGCTTGCACATTTTAAAACATAGATTTTGATTGTGCCTGTCAAAACACTTTTGCATTAGATCTGTGAAATTAGAAAGCTAGCTTGCATAGTTGAATTTAATTGGGTTAATTTCAACAAATTGAATAAGCCTGTATATGAAAGTATCTCGTTTGGACAATTTATTAAGTCGTTTAGACATCTTACAGCTCCTTCAGGGCTTCTGTACTTGACAGTATGTTTCATTAAGAGTTTAAACGTTTTTTGAAGTAGTGAAGAACATTAGTGTAGAGAATTGCTCAGTCAATGAAAACAAAGGTGCAATGCAATAACAGCCTGACACCTTGACCTTGAGAATGGATTTTTATTCCTTACAGCTTGATTTCATTTCTCTCTCTCACTTCGTTCTCTGTTCTTTTCCTCCCCTTGCCCTGTAGCCTGTAGTTGTTCAACAGTAAACCAACAATGTCGGGGTTGTGAGAAAAGTTAGATTCATTTCTTTAAATCTGTCTGCCCCCCAATGGCCTCTATTCCATGAGTCATGCTGGGTCAGGGTGCGGGGAAGAGTTGCTTTTTCAGGTCCATCAGTCATTTTCTGCTCCACAGGGCTGGGGAAGGGCCCAAGTATCTTAGAGAATTGGACAAGAAACGCCAGTGGGTTTACACTGCCCTCATGTGGAAGATGAGAAACTGAGACAAGCGGATGGAAGGAGCGGGGAAACGGAAATACATAGGGAGAGAACATCTAGAAACATGACAATTTGTCTGGGATCTTTGAAGCTCCGAGACTTCTAAATACTTCCGCTGTGAGAGTGTAGGCATCTCTGCGTGAATAACACATCATTGAAAGTATTTGTCAAGGAGACGTATCTTCTCAAGCATACACCGTCATTGAAGTGCGACAGGAATCTCACCTGTCACAAAACAGATGTCTACCGTGTATTGTGCTCACAAAGAATAAACGAAGGCACTCGTTCCTGATCAGCTCACACTGTGCGCGTGTGTGTGTGTGCGTGCGTGCGTGTGTGCTTTCACAGGGAGGTAAGATCCCCATCAGATGGACAGCACCAGAGGCCATCTCATACAGGAAGTTCTCGTCAGCCAGCGACGCCTGGAGCTACGGTATCGTCATGTGGGAAGTGATGTCATATGGGGAACGACCGTACTGGGAGATGTCCAATCAGGATGTGAGTACCCTGAAAAAGAGAAAAAAAAAGTGTGTGGAAGACGGACACAGATAGAAAGCCACAGGAGGGAGATAAGGAAGGGGAAGATAAAGGGATAGTGAGTCTGTGGCCAGGGGAGGGGTTTAGAAGTTGTAGATGATGGCTCAGTGACCAGGTCACTTAAGGTCTGGCAAGGCCAGGACTGGCTCAGATTGGCTCCGATTGACTAAGATTGGGTGGAGGGCGCACTCACCCTCTCTCTGTGAAGTGTGAAAGCTCCTCAGTAATCCCCTGAGCCCCCTTGCACACAAACACACAGAAACACACACAGACACACAAAGGCACTCGCACACATACGCACACGCACACACACAAAAGGTCCCCGACATCAAGGGATTTGTGCTGGTCGGGGAATTGCCTCAAAAGTGCTTTTCCAAGGCCAAAGCCCCAGCCAAGCCCCAGACTGCTGTCACCTCACCCAGCCTCACATCCCCTGGCCTCCTCCAGGCCCCAGTCTAACCCTGAGGGCTCAGCTTCGACGCTTCCCATCTGATTTAGGCTGTTATCCCTACTCATGGATACTCAGACCTCCAATACACCCCAGAGACACTCCGTTTCCACTTCGATCGAACAGGGCGCTATGTAAGCCACTCGCAGCAATAACCCGAGGGCCCGTTGTGCGCGTGTCGGCTCCTTCTAGGTGATTCTGTCGATAGAGGAGGGGTACCGGCTGCCCGCGCCCATGGGATGCCCCGTGGCACTACACCAGCTGATGCTGCACTGCTGGCAGAAGGAGAGGAGCCACCGGCCCAAGTTCACTGACGTCGTGTCCTTCCTGGACAAGCTGATCCGTAACCCCAGCAGCCTGCTTACCCTGGTGGAGGACATCCAGAGGTAGGCGGCCTATTGAGGCCAGAGACAGGCTGCTACCGGATAGACTCACAGATATGTACACACAGGCATATGCTGTACAGCGAAGTATACATAAAGGTTGATGTACGTACACTGTAGTAAAAGCAATCACACAACATGGATGGAATACTTGAAAAAGAGTGGTCTCTATTTCTGTTTCTATCTTTGGTAATTATGTACTGTATATGAACCACATGTATGTTCAGAACTGTACAGAGCCTAGCTCTTCCTCCAGGGAATTGATTTTTATGTGCTTGGTTGTCAGCCTCCAAGAATCCCCTGGAGAGGTAATAGACTACCCCATGTTCATCTCCATCGGTGATTGGCTGGACACCATCAAGATGAGCCAATACAAAAGCAATTTTGTGGCCGCAGGATTCAACACTCTGGACTCTGTGGCCAGGATGAGCATTGAGTGAGTGCTCAATAACAACTGTTTACGTCATGTGATCATAACGTGACTGTGATTTCTCTCTCTGTTAACGGTATGACCAAAGCCAAGTGTTGTTGAGAGCATTTTTCATTTGCTAAACGTTTCTGTGTGTGTTTGTGTATTTTGGAGTGCCTGTATGTGTGCCTGTGTTTGTTTGTTTGTGTGTGTGCGTGCGTGCGTGCGTGGGTGTTTGTGTGTGTGTTTCTCTCTCTCCCTAGAGATGTCCGGCGGATCGGCGTAGCGTTGATTGGGCACCAGAGGCGGATTGTGAGCAGTATACAGACGCTCCGCATGCAGTTACTGCACCAACAGGAGAAGGGCTTCCATGTTTGAGACCGTAGAACCACAGCGTGGTTGGACGGATGGACGGAAGGAGGAATGAACAGACGAGGAACTAAAAGAATATAGAAGGGGAGACAGACAGCTCGAGCCTGTGCCTCAATCTTCACCCCGCAGACAGACAGACCGTCTCAGTCAGGTGGCCAACCACCATTTTCAGAGTCACTCATTAGACCTAGCCGGTTGCCTCATTAGATTCCCGGCAACCACACAGACCTGTTTTCTACACCCTGGACCTGCTTTAGATCAGACTGAAGAGAGAGAGAGACTCTCAGAGACTGCCCCCTCCCCCCCCCCCCCCCCTCCCCTCGCCTCCGCCTACTTTGCCAGCCCACCCCAGGAGAATGTATGCCTTGTCGCAGCGGCAATCTTTCTACATATGTGGAGCAGCAGTGTTATCAGTGTGTAGAGCTGTAGATTTTCATCTACAATTTCTCTCCATGTTTTGTGACCATGTAGCTGCTATCAGATGTGCAATCAAAAGGATTGTCCTTAAATATTATATGACGTTATTTTGGAGTTTTAATAGCCTAAGTAAAGTCATAATGGTATTATTGTTATGTTCTTTCAATAACCTAGCTCCAGAGAATCTGGTGTTCAAATACTTGAAGAAAATGAGGCGACAATTTTGAAGTGCAGATTTCTGAATGTTTTAAGTGTTTAGACAGTTTTATCAATTATAATCATAACCTGATATTTATCTATGTGCAGTCCTGTATGTGAACGCCCTAGTGAATCTGGATCTTTATCTCTTTGTTTATAAATAACGTTATCTCAATCAGCAATATATGCAGTCATCTCAGTAAGTCCCACTACTAGGTGGTACTCTCTTATGGACCTATAGACTCTGAGAAGAAACCGATGCCACCTCAGTTGACACTATGTCACGCATCCTAACTCTGTACATGGCAGGCAGGCAAACACTATGGACTCATGGCAGCTGTCAAAACATTGTGTATATAGTAGTAGTGGTGGCCAGAACCATAGGTTGTTGGATATAAGTAGTTGATGTCATGATGTTTGTTCGAAGGCCCTGCCTAACCCGAGAAATCCTCATAACCACGTGTCACTCAGTTGAGAGGCACTTAAATGCAGTGAAGGTAGTCTTGGGTAGAGGAATGGCATAGATAAGTTCTAGGTTAGCTGTTACAGTAAGTGCAATAGCATCATGGTCTCCCAGAGCAGACAAGAGCATGAGATCGAAGTGACTCAGAGTCAGACAGGAGGAAGAGCGAGACACGGATAAAGAGACACACATAGAATCCCGTTGCATCATCAGTCCAGTATGAACAACCTTACCAGTGAGAGCATTAGCATCATTAACCACACAGTCTAAGACCCAGAAGCACCCAGGATGCACAGGACCTTAAGAGCCTACATGCAAGAGGACTCCTCTCTCCCACCAGATAGTTAGACGGCTGACGCTGGCCCATGCTTAACTGTCCATAGGACACAGAAAAGGAAGGCGAATGGTTGGCTAGGTTTGTGCCTGAGGTGAACGTTTACCCACAGGAGACATTTTCAGTTGTTGGGAAGCAAGGATACACACACAAGCATACACATAAGACACACCCTCCTGGAAAGGCATATGAGATGCTGTTTAGCATGTCTTACCGCTGAGCAATGGTAGAACGCTCTTTTGTACAAAGTACAAGTACATATAATTCTTGTATTTTATTTTTCTATAATTTCCAAAGAGATGTGGTAGATCTTGCACACTGTAAGAAGCAGTTTAAAGCGAATATTTATTTGCAAATAAAAGTGAACAGTTATGGTGGTTGACTGTTTTATTATTTGGTAAATAATTTTCACACGGGACACAGCTGTATCGTCATGATACTATTATTAGCAGGGGCGTAGGTTTCCTAAGGATGTCCTACCCACTTTTTGAAATTAAAATGATATTTAACGGCCGCAGCCAAAAAATCGGCCCTACCCACATTTAAAAACAGACCTACACACCCCTGCCAAGAACCTCATCTGGATTGATTTTCGCTAATCGGGACTGGATACCAAACATTTTTGTGAATCTTAGCTTTCTTGAAGGCGACTTGCAGGACTTGCAACTGCCAGCAGCTGGCGCTGTTGGATCTTGCACTGTCTGTGGACCCATGGACTTCTTGGTGACGGCCTTATCTGGATGCAGTAGACTAGTGGTCTACCCACACAGGCTTTGTTGGAATGTGTAATGAAAAGACAGAAGTGATTCCACGTATCCACTTTATTGTCATAACTGTGATAACTAGTCGGTAGTTTAGTATCAGCTTTTAATATAAGAAGCAATTCCAAGAGTCCAAGGGCCAATTCAAGTCTAGTAGTTACACTAAGCCTTAACCTCCTTAAGAAATCATTGGCCTGGGTCTGTCTCAGTGTGCTAACTAAATCAAGTTTCACACTAAAGCTCTACACTAGGTCACAGAGGTTCAAAGAATTTAATTCGGTTAATAGGATTAAGCCAAACCAGGAAAGCCAGATAGCAACCTCCGTGTTGCCGCGCTGGTCGATGTCCACGAATTCTACAGGTTTAATTTCGAGGATATGCTTGGAACTTTTTTCGACGATATGTAATCGGACATGTTTTGTGTTAGAATCTGATGTGTTAACAGACAAAAATGGGTCTGTTGGATAAATTGTCAGGGTGGCTGGGCTTGAGGAAGAAAGAAGTCAACGTGTTGTGCTTGGGCCTTGACAACAGTGGCAAAACAACCATTATCAACCACCTTAAACCGACAAATGTAAGTCATTGCCCTAGACTAGTTCTAATATAATCATGAATTTAAGTAGCTTCATGAATGGCTCACCCATATGCTGGGTAGCTTTTGTGTGGTAATACACCGTGTACGTGTCAGGTTTAGAGTGTGTGTAGATCAGAGGCGTACGTTGCCACGGGTAGGCTAGCCTACCCAATTTGTTCTAAGGCCTACCCAAAAAACGAAAATATCTCCGAAAAAATATGCACCGGGTGCACATCGCAAACTGAACAAATGCCTATCCATATTTTTCTAGGCCTACCCAAAAAGATTATTCGGCGCCCCTAGTGTAGATGCTTCCAGTGAATAGCCTACTGAGTTAGAAATTGTGAGATTGTACTAGGCCTACAATGTTAAGGTAAAAAGTAGTCTACATTGCGCTGAAATTATTATTCACTGCACTGCAATCATTCACTGATTGCTTGTTTTCAGCCAACGGGCTCTTTTGGCCCATTGTCAGAAGACTGGAAACATGTTAGTCAGGTAAACTACTACACAGACTTAACATTTTATGTTCAATAATGTTGACATACTTTTGCCATTACTTGTTTGTCTGTCATTTGTTTGTGCCTGTGTGTGTGGACGCGTGTGTGTGTGTGTCACAGACCCAGACACAAGACATAGTCCCGACAATTGGCTTCAACATTGAAAAGTTCAAGAGTTCAAGGTATTAACAATTCTTGACAATTATGTAGGCCTAGTCCCAAAGCTATTTTATGACAACAACCAATGTAAACTTCAGAATGCTGGCTTTAAAACATATCTATCTCCACATAGCCTTTCCTTCACAGTCTTTGACATGTCTGGTCAGAGCAGATACAGGAACCTGTGGGAGCATTACTACAAGTAAGGCTTTCTCAGAGAAAACATAAACCGTGTGTGATGAATGTTGTTTAGCATATATTCCAGTTCATATAGGCTACTGTCTCTTGCAGGGAAAGTCATGCCATCATATTTGTCATCGATAGTGGAGATCAGCTGAGAATGGTTGTTGCCAAAGAAGAACTAGACAATCTTCTAAGTCACCAAGGTAAGTAAGGAGTCAAAATAAATGAATTTCTAGTTGCTGATGGGCTTAGCAACAAGTCTAGCATACAAAACAGAAGAAACAAGTAGAGAGTGCACACAGTATTTTTTTAGTTTTGGAACTTTTATTTTTTTATACAAAATGAGTGGACTTTACTGGATGTGGCATTGTTGGTTATGCTCTGTTGTGTCTTACCCTGTCCAGATATCCGCAGTCGAAGGATGCCCGTGTTGTTCTTCGCTAACAAGATGGACCTGAGAGACGCTCTCTCCTCCGTCAAGGTCTCCCAGCTCCTATGTCTGGAGAACATCAAAGACAAGCCCTGGCACATCTGGTAGGTGCATACACACACACCCACACACTTGTTTAAACCATAACTTTTTGTAACTTTTAGTCAATGTATCTGTCCTCAGTGCAAGCGATGCTGTTAAAGGAGAGGGTATTCAGGAGGGAGTGGATTGGCTACAAGGTATGTGTCCACTCATACTCGTGGTGTCTATGTGTGAGTATGCATGCGGCATGTTTTTTTTTGGGGGGGGGGGGGTTTGATTGGCGTATGTGTGTGTCTGTGTGAGAAAGCATATTGGCGCCCTTTCCACTGACGATGAATTGTATTTTCTTTCACCATACCCATAGAACAAATTGCACAGTAAGTATGTGTACACACAGTGAAAGTGAACGTGGTGAAATGTCATGGTGTGTTGTGTTTTAGACCCAGAGGGGCATGTTGTGTATTGAGTGAGAACAAAGGTTTCTTAGAGGCAGCAGACGTATTTGCCTGTTGGTCAGATACTGTTGTTAGGTTCTGAACCAGATTCAGTTTCTAAGTACATTTAATTAATGTTTACCCTCATCCTTTCAGATCATATCAAAACAATGCAGACATGAGGTCGTAGAGGGGCAGACGTTTGCTGCCATGGATACAGGAAGCAGGGTAAAACTACCAAGCATTCTTGACTGGGACCAAATGACCCAAATGGAATTCACTGTTATGTGTTGGTGCTGTCTAAGAGGACTATCCTGTGTGGTATTAACTGTGTTGCATTGAGCGGTTGTACTTATTTTTACCTCATTATTATTGTTACCTTGTTATTTGATGCTGCTTGTTTTTGTATGCCATGGAACATGCTGATCTTCTCACACATTAGATCAGCCACTCCTGTGTTGTATTTCAATTTGTCTTACTTAATAAAAGCTTGGTATTTGCTCAGTTCCCTGGCTTTGCTGGCTCTTAATAAACCCTGATTGCTCACGTTGACCTATAAGGAAATTGTATATTGACTTGTATACACTGCCAAAATAATTTAGATGGTTTGTACATTTAGTCAGTGCTGCAAATGGCACGTCAAAGTTGATACCCAAGTGTCAATAAATCTGTTTATTAAGCATAATACAAGTTGAACACTGCTGTGCAACAACATTCAGCAATAAATACAGTACACTTTTATAAATATATAAATAGAATGCAATATATATCTAAATAAATAAATAGTAAGGTTTTTAAGACATTTTGAATGAAGGTAAATGTTATAAATATGCTGACAATGCTGACAAATACGCTGTTGATAACATTTTGTTAACCACAACAAAGGTTATGATTCTCCTAACAATGCGCTGATCCTATAAAACCTTGTTTCACTATGGGAGAAAAGAGACATCGCTTCGTTCCTCAAGGTTAAGTCGTGTCTGTCTTCCTCCCTTTCGTTCATCTCCACTTCCTCTTTTGTCATGTCATGTCTCGCTCCTGGCCTGGCCTCTTCAGTCCTTTCTGAGGAACATGTAGAGGATCTCAGTGTGGAAGTGGGCACTGGCATTGAGGAGGCTGCAGAGGGTCTGGAACGTGTCAATGTCCTCAAGACGGTTACCTGGCCAATTCCAGAATGTTATTTCATATATTATAGACGTAACAATTAGAAGTACCATTTGATCACACACATACACTATCCAATAGTTTGGTTGTCATTGCAACAACAACAAAAATGAAGTTTATCCCTTATCTATGTTTATAAACACTATCGAACTTTCAAATCGGAGCATCTGCATTAATGCAAAGCTAACCTTCCAGGACCACCTCATAGAGCTCCATGGTGACCTCGGAGAACATGTTCTCCAGGCTCTGGATGAAGGCCCACTTCTCTGCCGAGGTGGGGAACACGTGGCACAGCTGCTGAACCATCTTCACTGACCAGTTCATGCAGTAGCCATCCTTCTCGCACACCTGCAGACCGGAGCACATTTCATGACTTTGAAAGACTCCGGAAGCTCAACACCATCAAACAGTGAGGTACAGTTACTATATTAAAACGGCATTGCCATCCAAGTGATCAGCAAGCCCATGACAAGTTGACGATTCATTTAATGTAATAATACAGTATCAATCCAACTTCCAAGGTTATGTTGGTAATAAATGCTTCTGTTGGGTTGGGGTTCGTCACTAACCAGTGTGACGTAAACGATGAGTCGTGAGATCTCAAAGAGTCTTCCGTTGAGGGCCTTGCTGGCCAACACACTGTAGCACAGGCTGTTTCCACACAGGACCAACAGGCGGGATACACTCTCTGCATGCCAGGCCTGGGGGAGGACTGGGGGGGGGGGGGGGGGGGGGACAGACAACAAGCGCAGTGTCACGAGGGGAAGACAAGTCCTTTTGGATCCCCTGCTGCATTAGGTACAGGTGGATGAAGAGCTGAAGGTACCTATACTGTATACTACAATGAACTGCAGGGGTGACCTATATCTGACCTATTAAAAAACGTGTACCAGGGTTACCATCTGTCAAGCATCTCTCAAACCTACACTGAAAAATATGTGATCAGTTTATAGATATTGTGCTGATGAAGCCACATTGTTTATCATATTGCGTGTTCAAAAAGAAATACAAATAATCTACCTGTGAGTTCTTCCAGGACAGCCAGTATAGTGTCAGTGGTCCAGTCTTTGGCCTCTCGGTCACTGTGAAGCAGGACGACAGCCTTAGCAAGGTCCCAAAGAGCACAATGGGCCACGTCAGGCCCCCGCATCTCCTGCCAGCCCAAAGAGCCTGTGGGCAGAGAGGGGCAGCAGAATCAGGACAGAGCCGTCCAGAGGGAGCTCTGTAGAGTGTGTCACTTACTGTCTGATAGCAGGGGTCCGTAGAGGATGAAGAGCAGTCTGGCCTGGCTAACCATGGGCCAGGGTTTGAGGATGCGGGTCAGCCAGAACAGGGTGTCTCGGCGGTGCTGCCATGGGTCCAACAGAACCTGACGACAGAACAGGCGGATCTGCAGCTCCAGGAACTGGCACGCACCTGAGGAAGAGGGGGAGCAATGCTCTCTTGGTTTGGTCTCGCCTCTTTCTTTGATCTCTCTGCGCGTCTTCATCCGTTGCTCAGGATCTCTCCTCTTCTGACATTCTCACCAGGTCTTAAACCGCTTTTTTTCATTCTCTCTCACACACACACACACGCGCACACACACACAATGTACCTGGCTTCCCTGTCACCACTGACTGGATCTTCCTTGGGAGGTTTGTGAAGTCGCACAGGAAGTTGAAAACTCGATGGCACTCCAGCTCGTCCCAGCCCGCTATCAGCGTCTGCCAACAAGATAACTTGTAGTAAACGAAGGGCTTTCCTTCATTTTGACCAAATACCCTGGGAAGAAAAACAGATGTCATGTCTCTGTTGTAATTCTGACCTGCAGAAACACTCCATAGCTGGAGAAGCCCAGGCAGTGAGCAGAGGAGGTGGTGCACTGCTCCATCATGAAGCAGGGGACCTAAGAAAAAAGGGAAAGACAGACAGGAGAATGAGAAGGAGGACAAGTGTACATGTTCAACGTAAACTGAATCGGCATCATTATATTCCCTTTCGTTCCTTAGATCTCATCGATATAGGGAATTTGGACTTTGGAATTTGTTCAGTGTGTGCCTTGCCTGTCCTCCCTCACCCCTCCCTGTCTTACCTGGGAGAACTTGCTATATATAAACTTTAACCTGTCCTTCGTTGGTAGCAACAGAGTACATCTCTTGAACAACAAGCCTGAGACAATGATTAAAAACAAAAATAACGTAAATCACAATGACTGATGGTGAGTGAGTGTGAGTAGTTCAATAAAAAGTAATTGAGTGAACAGTCTCTTACCCAAAGCTTTATAGTGCCTGACTCGACTTTCTTCCGTGGAGGTGCAGTGGTGGAAGCTCTGGTTGATCATCCTGTTTATCCAGGAGATAGTGGAGATGTGGTCCGCGATGTCGCTGCTGATGGTTTTGGACACCATGCTGAAAACACTGATCTCCAATACTGGTCCAGGATCACATGCAAGTTAGCCAACGGTCCTTGCTAGCTATCTAGTTAGCTACTATTTCAGTTGTGTCATTTTAAATAGTTTTAGGCTTAGATGGCCAACAATGCAATTCCACAAGACCAATGTGATAAATCTGCAATAAATGTAACCTAAATCTGCAATGGTGTGAGAAGTCAAGACTTGCATTCTGTGTGTTCGCAAGCATTGCAGTGTATGTGGATGTCTGATTGCATTTTGCAGCAATATTTTGTAACTTATATTAACCCACCAGAAAGTCTGTCTAGGATCATGTCAAACACTTCACCAGGCAGCCTTTCGAAGAAGCTGCCGCTGGTCTTGCACTGGCTCCGGGTGGTGATGCTTCTGACCGGGTAGGGCTGTCGCCTCCGTCTGCGTTGGTATTTGTGGGTTACCGTAAATTTCCTGGGCACTGTCGACATCATAGACTTTGAAGGCCTATGTACACTGAATGCTGGCCACAAGAAAACGTCAGGGGTTATCAATTTGGCTGAAGTAGTCCACAATCTTAAATAAACAAGTTTAGAGCAGTACATGACCCATAACTATGTAAACCAATAAGATTATATCTAATTATTTGATTATGATATCCGATTATCTGATTATTTGGCTAGCTGGCCCAGCAGATGTGCTTGTTTAGGAGGATAGAAAATTAATAGCTGGTTTGCTAGGCTAACTTAAATTTAGTCAGCTACTACAGTACTGTAGCTAGCTACAGTAGAAAGGTAACTATCAAGCATACATAGCCGACACTAGATTATTATTAAAGGGGCAAATTGTTCCGTTATTAAAGTCTTACTTACAGGTAGCAACAGACTTACTAAACCTACAAGCTACATACAAATTTGATAACTGCATAAACTTATTGAGGGAAAGGCTGACAGTCACAGTGTGTTGTACCACCTCGTGAGAGAGCTGAGGATGGAATTGAATGCTGCCGCGAAAAATTGTAGCCTATCTCGCGCCCCACTTTCAGTTACCGAATTCGCTATTGGCTCTCTGAAAAGTCGCTATATTACGTGTGATGACCTTGCCTAAATCCAAATCAGAAACTTTGTCACATCACTAAAGTTAAATTACAGTAGCCTAATGTTGTTGCTGAAAACGAAGATCTCCGTTTTAAGTCGCAAGTTCTGTCGCTAGTCGCTAGATGAGCGTTTACGGAAGGTGAAAAGTCGCTATATCTAGTCTTGAGTGAATTTGTATAATTTTTCTAACCCTAACCCCAGAGCCATAGAAATATGGCCGAACTTGTCCCGCTATACTAATATAAAAAATCCAGAGCATTGTTCTTTTTCATGATTCCTTTTGTCAGAAAGTAGGCTATTGACCAATCCTAATTCACAAACATTTTGAAGAGAGCTAAACCCCACAAAACATTTCAACCAGGTAAACTCCACAAATGTGGAGATGGAGCTGCATCAGCAACAATGTGAACAGGAATCATTTTGTTTGACTCCAAAACAAAATTACTTCATGGTTCATAAAAAAAACACTTGTTACACAACGTGTTTAACAGATAAACATTTATCATTTTTAGCTTGTCCAATTATGGGCCCTGGAAACACAGGACGACCCAGGTCTACTTATCGTGGGATTAAATGCTTTGCACTAAAGCTATTAACTCTTCAGCACTAAAATGGCGGCTCTCATAGGCCTTCCACAGGGTAATCCCATCAGTCATTTACCCAAGGCGTGGAGCTGCAGGCTGTCCTAGAGACTTCACTGCAAATAGAGAAAGTATTTTAGACATTGGGACAGTGGTTTGTGTACGTAGACTTGCCTGAGACATCACAGATCCTAGGTGGCACAGATTAGAAGGACACAGTCCTGCACTTCTTGCCAGACTACATTGGATTACTTCAACTCTCACATGGGTTCTCTTGTTTCTGCTACAGGACTGGAGGTATGGTCTACAAAATGGCACCCCTTTATCACTGTATATTATTTACCACATGCTTGTTTGTTTACAGATTCCTGTGGAGAGTGTTAAAAAGAGGCACCAGCAGTGAGGCAGCCTGTCTCTCCCCAGTCAGAGCCCCCTGCCCCTGGGCAGGATCTATCTTTACATCAGCCGTGCTGGAGCTTGGCTACCTCCACAGCAACCCGCATCTCATTAGACTGGCAGTCAAAGAAGAGGCCAGACAGATACGCGTGCTGTTAATAAAGAGAACCATGGCTGGGCCGTCACTTCCCTGACAGGACAGACACACGCACGCACACACACAGTCACATCCCTCACTCGGACAATGGGACAGGAGTAAAAAAAAAAGAGATGGAGCTGCTCTTTGTGAAAGCAGCTGATGCTGACTGTTTTTCTGGAGAGTATAAGAAGTGTAGAGATATTTGTGGTGGTCCCAGACTTGGAGAGAGGCTGTGGAGAAGACAGAGAACAGGTCAGAACTCAGCTTGTTGTTACTTCCTTCAAGGGGGTAGCTCCAGGAAGAGCAGGTACGTTGGGTGAAGTATTGGGGGCTGACTTGTCTGACTGGGTCTGTTTCATTCAAGAGGTAGCTTTGTTGTTGTTGTTGTTGTTTGTACTGTTGGTTGTGGGTCATTTCAAAACCGAGTGCTAATGGTTCATAGCAGAACCATGCACGACTACTGTATCTATTTTTGTGGTTCAAAATGAACATTTTGGAAATGTTGACGATTTGTGGTATCATTGTTTCTTGTATGCAGTACAAGATTATTTCTCAGCCTCAAAAAGGAGCCATTTCTCTGTTGTTTGGCTGGCGATCAATCAAATGGCACAACAGGGTTTCTGTTCTCGGGGTTGGACAGTCAGGCCCCAGTGCCACCAGATCCCTCTGCATATCCGGATGGTCTCTGTTCTCACCAGACAAACACGGCGAAACACATCCTCTGTGCTTTCACATTGTGTCACAATTGCCTCCTCTGTTGTTAGGGAAAGTCGTGTCATGCGTTTGTCATGCAGGGGAGGGAAACAGCTGTTGTGGCTATGACATTACATTAGTCAGTGTTGCATTCATGTTAACGAGTTACAGAATTATATAAATGCAAGTCATAGTGGTGGTTGTCCAAGACAAAGTATTTTAAGTGAGGGCTTCTATTTTAATCAGTGTGCCTGGAGCCTGCAGGCCATCTGTCTGTCACTGTTCTGTTTGTGTGTGTGAGGGGGGGGGGGATGTGTGTGTGACACAAATTACCTGAGGTGGTCCCCATTGAAAATGAAGACAATGAAAGTCAATGCTCAACTACCCTTGGCTTTCTAACACAAGGAGGCGTAAACCTACCACTTGCCACAGCCAACCAGGAAACATCAAGCACACGCCAGGGGCACCTCTTACAATACAAATCCACTGAATCAAAAATACAGTGCAGTGTTCCTGTACCTAAATCATAGAGATAAGTTATCTCATGATCCATTGAGAGTCATGGATACTAATACTTTTTACACTAAAATGGGCCACCTGGCTGGTTTCTTTCACATTTCCATTTTATGTGACAAAACAAGCCTCGGGGGTTGTGGAAAAAAACAGAATGAAGTTAGTGGTTTGTAACGGTAAACTCAAGCTGGGTGTTTCTGTGAATGTTTAATTTCCTCTCCTCACCAGGAACGGCGGGGCAGTTTAACTGAGAGCGTGCTTACCCCAGAGGAGAACGTTTACTAGGTGAAGCAGAACGGAGCTCCTATTCGTCACACATCCAGTCAGCCATTGTCGAGGCCCCCTCCAGAGACAACAGACTGCAGCCAGAGCACACTACCAAGCGGCCCCCGAGACAGCGACTGAAGAATGCCTTCAACACCGTGACTGGCTCGGAAATCAGTGGAGTTTACACTTTGCAGCTGGGAATTGGACGTTAAAGACTCCACAGTGTCTGGGGTTGAACAGTGATTTGACTGTTTAGTTGTGAGTTCTGTGTGTGTTCCCTTTGTAGTGCAGCATGTGTATGTCAGCCTGTGTGCTGGTTGTGTGCATATAGTAACTGTATGCACACTTGGACTGCATATGTGTGCTTGACTGTGTTACAAAGTGAGTGACTGTCCCGCCAAATGTGCCAGAGATGGCTAGTATGGCTGTTCAGCTCCTGGGCTTTTTTCTGGGTCTGCTGGGGTTTGTGGGTACTGTAGTTGCCACCGTGCTGCCACACTGGCGGCGAACAGCCTATGTGGGCTCCAACATCATCACTGCCACCTTCTATATGAAGGGCCTGTGGATGGAGTGCATGTGGCACAGCACGGGCCTCTACCAGTGTGAGGTCCACCGATCACTGCTGGCGCTGCCACCTGACCTACAGGTAGGACTGGATGGGAGGAGGGGCAGAGGGAACGGGGAGTAGAGTACATTGCTGCAGATAAGAATAGATAATAATAGGGAGTCAGGTGGCTGAGCGGTGAGGGAATCGGGCTAGTAATCCGAAGGTTGCCAGTTCGATTCCCGGTCATGCCAGCTGACGTTGTGTCCTTGGGCAAGGCACTTCACCCTACTTGCCTCGGGGGAATGTCCCTGTACTTACTGTAAGTCGCTCTGGATAAGAGCGTCTGCTAAATGACTAAATGTAAATGTAAATAAGACACATCAGGTTGAGGTTGTTTCATAAAATGGTTGGTCTAAGTAGTACACTGCATGTTTTTTCTCCTAAAACGCCACTGTGCAACTCAACTTTCTAACTTAGCGTTAGCTGTGGTGATCTACTGGTTTGCGTCAACACTCCCTTTAGCTCCACTGCGACCATGATGCTCCGATCCTGTTTCCCCAGGCGGCGCGGGCACTGATGGTCCTGTCCTGCTTCACCTCCGCCCTGGCAGCCGTGGTGGCCTCCGTGGGCATGAAGTGTACTCGCTGTGCCCGGGGTTCGCCCACCAAGCACGTCCTCGCCCTCTGCGGAGGGGTCTGCTTCCTGTGCGCCGGGCTGCTCAGCCTCATCACCGTCTCCTGGACGACCAACGACGTGATCGTGGAGTTCTACAACCCCACGCTGCCCAGCGGGATGAAGTATGAGATCGGCCTGGCCGTGTACCTGGGTTACGCGTCCTCCTGCATGAGTCTGATGGGGGGGGCGGTGCTTTGCTGGAACTCAGGGGGCGGCAGACCGAGGAACCCCCTCCCTCGGCGACGCCATCGCCGCCCCCCGCCCCCCCCCTGCACTGAGTAACATAAACACCCCTGCACCCCCTTACAAGCCCCCCGCTGCGCTGAAAGGCAACCGCACACCCTCTCACACCTCCGCCTCCAGCAGTGGCTATAGACTCAGTGACTATGTCTGATGAAGACCAAGTGTGCAGACCTTCATAATGACCTTGTCTGAGGGGGAAGGACACTGTCTGAGGACTTAAGTTACTTCAGACTGCCATGACTCCAGCTTCAATTACGTCTTTTTTATGTCAATAGAATAGTACACACTGTTGGAATTCCCTGACTTACCAAACAGTGAAGTGTTGTCACAGTGGAAATAAGTGTGGGTGTCATTGGCTATCAAGACTATATGTTCTCAAATTGACTCTGCTAATTAATTAAAAGTAAAATGTTATTGAGGTGTGTGTTAACTCTAAATGTACAGAATATTCTGTTGACTAAAGTACCCCTTGTTAACAAATACATCGGTTGGTTAATGTGTTTCAGTAAGGATCAGCATGATCCAACAACAATCAATGCATAATCATAAAATGCCAGATCTGATATGGCATTTGGATATTCATTTATGATAAACTTACATGCCATACTGTTGCTCGTGGCCAGAGTTCTTGAAAACGAGTCCTCGCCTGACTTTCACCTGAAGACTATTAAGTCTCATCTCAACCTCCTGAACAATCTTACAAATGAATAGACAGTAATTTACAAGAAGACCCAGTCTTTTGTTTCCTCATTTCATTGATCATTGATCAATCAGTCAGTAACTGATTGATTTACTTGGAATGTCACAGACTGTACTGCACATGTTGATTAGTAGCCCTGGTTTGGGTCTACAATAGGCAAAATCTAAATTGACCACATGGTGGCGACAGCTACCCATGAAGTTCTGGAGTCTGTGATCCTTAACCAGGCATGCAAACGGTGCCTCCATATTAAGTAATCTACACTAGACTTACTTGTTTTAGGGGGGTATATTTTATTACTATTTGGCAGCACTTTGTGATGCTATCCATAATGAGCATATTGTTCCACATTTCTTTCTATTTTCCAATTATTTTCTAGCTCTATTTTTCCTTACTCATATTCTGTTGTTTAGGCCTACCTGCGAATGCCTAATAGCGGCGCCAGGCGAGGGGACATGTTTATGTCTTATTTAGCCTGAAGCCATCCAATTAGTCCGATCCTTTCTCTGACAGCCTGTCAGCAATGTAAGTACTACATTAGAGACACTGGTAGCTTGTAGTGGCCGTCGTCGCCAAGTCGGCTGTGTGAATTAAATTGGTAAATAACACTTCAGGCTGAATATTCCTATGGAAAACGGAAGAAATCTAATGAGAAAACGAAAAAAGAAAATTCCGAAAAAACTCGATGGCCTGAAAATCGATTTAACAGGTAGACAAAACGTCATCACACCATGAACGTTGAGTTCCCCAGAATTCAGCACCATGGACAGAGACTGCAATGTGTTCGTGGCAGCCCAGTGCATTCTCCAAGTTATACATCCAGGGTTCACTGGAACATTTTCAATTCACAAAAGGTACATCATTTAGGCCTAGTATTTTTATGTATTTAGGCATGTAATATAACGAATACATTTGACCTCCCCACTTTTAAGTAGACACTGCGACAAGACACGAGCGTAATCAAGTGATCCAGGAGTCAGATGGCTGAGCGGTGAGGGAGTTGGGCTAGTAATCTGAAGGTTGCTAGTTCGTTTCCCTGCCGTGTCAATTGACGTTGTGTCCTTGGGCAAGGCACTTCACCCTACTTGCCTTGGGGGAATGTCCCTGTACTTACTGTAAGTCGCTCTGGATAAGAGCGTCTGCTAAATATCTAACTGTAATGTAAAATGATCCCGTTGGTCTTACTCGTGAAGTCTAGGGTGCATCTCTACTTGAGGTTGTATAATTAAAAACCTTTGCTGTACACTCATGGCTGGCTTTTCACTGGCGTTTGCAGAATACATGTCCTGATTCCCACCTACAGGCGCTGAATTTGAATTAATCACCTTTATGTATCCTGGCAATTTAACTGTTCCCCTCATACCGGATGTTTTATTCCAGAGCTCTCCCAGGGGTGTGCGTCATGCCATTCTCAATGAAATGCTATTTCGGTCCTCTCCTGAAAGACCTTCGGAGACAATCCTAATCTGCACAAACTGACACCCCTATTCATAAACCAAGCCCACCACTCCATTCATATCCTGTAAAGACCCCCTCCATCCCAGCCTTCTGACGCTAACCTCTCCGTTCGCAGCCGTCTGACGAACACGGGCAGCAGAATTACGCATGGGTGGCGAGGATTACGTTGCGTTCCAAGCCTTTTTTTATAGAAAGTGTCTGTTGCTCTGAGTTTTGGAATCTTCGCCAGACTGCCTGTTTTGACCCATCTCCGAAGGTAGGACGACTTGACTGGTTATAGTTTACTGTAGTACATGATGTTCTGTCCCCGCTGGTCTACATGTTCTGCAGTTGATTGAACGGATTTGTTATTTGTAATTGTGTGTGTGTTTCAACTGTTGTTTAATAATGACAAAGTGCAATACGTCTAAATAAGTGTGGGTGTGAGTGGTGAAGGGAGTCTTGAAGGGAAGTCAATATAACTGCAGCTCAACCGATCCTAAAAACCCAATGTCAGCATGAATTAGAGCTGGTAAGTGCAGCTTTGATTTTGGTGACGCTGCACGAGAGACCCATCGGGTTTACATTTGGCTACTGGACCTCCATTTCCCTCTTACTGACTGTACGCACTCTCCGACCAATGTAAAGTGCATTTTACGCACAGCCATGAAGGTGGTAAAACAAAAACAATAATAAGAATGTAAAGATTTTACCCTTTTTGAATGATTACTCAAGTGTTTTCTGTACGTTTGTATGTCAATCCAGATAGTAAAAGTGCGTAAAATAAGTTACGCACAAAATTGATCTAGGCTGCCACTTTCCTTCAGACCCCAAAAATAAAAACAAAAATAACATGTTCTAAGAGTTATTCCTAAGTGGAGAAATACAATTGTAGTTTACTTTGCTAATGATAATGTTTGAGCCATTTCAGGTCTTCACTTCACTCTGATAGCTGTGTTTTAAACCTCTCCCTCGCGCAGCTCTCAATGAAATTCCTGTCCTCGCGCAGAACTTGATCTCGGCAGTGGAAGATGACCATCCACGCGGAGGGGCTAGTGGCGATTGTTATCTTCTACTTGTTAATTCTCGTCGTGGGAATATGGGCCGCGTGGAAAAACAAAAATTCCGGGGTCTCGGAAGGCACAGACCGGAGCGAGACCATCATGGTTGGAGGAAGGGACATCGGTTTATTTGTTGGCGGCTTTACAATGACCGGTAAGGTTTGTCCAGCGCCTGACTTGAGAGGCATTGTGGCACTTTCTCTAACTATTTCCGTCCTATTTACCCTATCACTCTTTCGCTGACTGACAAAAAACTCAAACATTCAATCGAACATCTGGAAAATGTTTATGCTTAATTGAGATTCACCCCCGACCGTTACGCACGGACCCTTTTGTAAATAAAAACCACATAGACATTCAAAACATACCAATGTTATTAGTAATGTTACAGAAATGCAAGATCAACGGTTAACGGTAGAATTAATTAAACACTCCAATCGCATTTCCGAACCAATGCCTTTGATGTTATTTTAATTTAAGACCCCGAAGGTACAGTCTAAAGAAGGGGGGGGGGGAATCAATTATTTATTTCTTGCAACTAACAGAAATGCTCGTGACAATGAGAACAATATTCTATTGAATATTTGAAATGATTCACTTTTATCATTGCACAATTAGAACACAATCTTGGGAAAATATATAGTGATCTACAATGAAGTGTATTGTAACATAACTCATATACTTTTAACATTTGCTAAATATTTCAGTCCCCATATTGTAATCTTTCCATCTTCCCTGTTCATCAGCCACTTGGGTCGGAGGGGGTTACATCAACGGGACGGCGGAGTATGTATACCTGCCTGATTTTGGATTGGCCTGGGCACAAGCACCCTTTGGATACGCCTTGAGTTTGGTTGTAGGTAAGACCATATCAACGCTCACTTTAATTATATTTTAATTAACATGATTTGTCATTCCGTGTTTTATTAATTAAGCTACTCCGCGCTGCTTTGTTTTCATTTGTACTTCTTAATTGATCAAAACGTGGGTCTACTGGACTGTAAAATTTAATTAGATAAAATGTCAAGCGCAACCTTCATTTAGTGATTGATCGTGGATACTGCGATTTTTCAATGGTACTCAAATGGCCTTGATTTGGCTCATAGAAAGGCACGATCAATAACGTTGTTACCAGGATTGCTGGTCATCTCTGTAATGCTTCTGTGTGCTGTTCTGTAGGTGGCCTGTTCTTCGCCAAACCTATGCGCTCCCGAGGATACGTCACCATGCTCGACCCGTTCCAGCAGATTTATGGAAAGCGCATGGGCGGCCTGCTCTTCATTCCCGCTCTAATGGGAGAGATCTTCTGGTCCGCTGCCATTTTATCCGCATTGGGTAAGCGATAGTTGTGTACACTTTTATTGTACTGTATCTATCATTCGTAGCCTTGTAAGTCTATGTAGTACAGGTCCAAACACAACCACTCTGGAACTCCCAATACTTGCTAAGAACCTGTTCATGTCCTTTTGCCTGAATAGGGGCAACTCTAAGTGTGATCGTGGACATTGACATCAACATGTCAGTGGTGATATCAGCTTTGATTGCCATCTTCTACACCCTGGTTGGAGGGCTGTATTCTGTGGCTTACACTGACGTGGTGCAACTGTTCTGTATCTTCCTGGGTCTGGTGAGTTATGAAGAAGGTTTTGAGCACTTGAGTCCTGCTCTTATAGCACCCTTATTTTTTGTACACCTTCGCATTGCATTGGAAAATATTTTTTTTGTGTTGCTTTTGTAATGACCTGTTCAGTCAATTGTGTGGGTTCAGCATAATACCATAACACTGTGTCCTCCTCTCTTTTAGTGGATCAGTGTGCCTTTTGCCCTGTCCAATCCTGCTGTGTCGGACATAGGTGTCACAGCCAAAGAGATCATCTACCAGTCCCCCTGGTTGGGCAAGATAGAGCCAGCTGACACCTGGCTGTGGATCGACAACTTCTGTCTTCTGGTAAGTCTTCACAGCTGAAGCTTTCAACACCCAACCGTTAACGACACAGTATAACAACACGATTGTTTAAAAAAATTTGGATTATTATTCTCAGGGGATGTCCTTTAATCATATATTTACTAACAACATTGATTGATGGACATCCCAACTCCAGTTTGATTAGGCTAGCCAGTGTACTGAGGGTATAGATGCTAACTGTACTGTTCTGGTTATTGGTTTGGTGTCTGTATTTACTATGGTGTTTCTGTTCCTAGATGTTAGGGGGGATTCCCTGGCAGGTGTATTTTCAACGGGTTCTTTCTGCCTCTTCAGCTACCTATGCCCAGGTGCTCTCCTTTCTGGCTGCTTTCGGCTGCCTTGTCATGGCTGTGCCCTCTGTCCTCATAGGAGCTATAGGGGCTTCCACAGGTAAGAATGCATACACGCACAACACCTACACACACATGTACACAATTCATAGGTGTGGCAGAATAGCACACAGACTAATGGAGGGAGAGGAACAGACACACGCACACACATACACACAAAGTCATTCCAGTATTGAAACAACATTATAAGCCATTCAGAAGACATTTCCACAAATGTATTCCAAACAATTAGCAGTGGGGTGTTTTATCAAAAGATATGTCATTCACCATTAGCTTATTTACATGTTTACCTCACTTCAGATGTTTAAAGCAGACAGGATTCTTGGGTGTAAACAACAAACACACCATACGGCTCCTGTCAGGCTGAGTGGAGGAGTCTCGTCTGATGAGAGGAAGCCTCTGAATTCTGCATCTGAGGAAAGATTAATTAATGTGACTGATCTGAGGCTTTTTCATCAAAGTTACCGTTATTATTAATCAACATCTGCTTGCTAAGGTCCGCAAGAGGGAGATAGACAGACTGCACGGCTCTGGAGAACGACTGTAGAGAGAGAGAGAGAGAGAGAGAGAGAGAGAGAGAGAGAGAGAGAGAGAGAGAGAGAGAGAGAGAGAGAGAGAGAGAGAGAGAGAGAGAGAGAGAGAGAGAGAGAGAGAGAGAGAGAGAGAGAGAGAGAGAGAGAGAGAGAGAGAGAGAAGAGAGAGCGAGAGAGTGGATGTTCAAGTGGGATGTGAAGATAGGAGGATGGGTAGGGATGGAGGAGAGTAGAGAAGGGAATGATGGGATTCGTAGGATGACGTGGGACTGGAGGATCTGCTCCTCTGGTGAGGGACTGCTAATAGACATGTTCTATGCAATGCCATCTGCTGTCTTGGGGCACCAATAAACCAAATCTGGCTCAGCTGCAGTTTATTCTTTGGAGATACTCAGTAGATGCATATACTGTATATATATTTACAAAACTTGAAAAGGTTCTGGGTACTATCAGATATCTACTTAGACTTGCATTACAAGTACAATACATATGTAAAAGGCCCATTACCAGTTTTGTTTCAGTTGCATTGGCAGTTTTATTTAAAAAAACAACTTATAAATACATAAAGTTTAGAGATTGCTTGCTTGAAAGTCTATTTGATAAACATCATCTGTCCCTCTGTTTCTCTATTCCAGACTGGAACCAGACAACGTATGGGGCCATTCCTCCTAAAGACAAGGACCAATCAGACATGATCCTTCCCATAGTGCTTCAACACCTGTGCCCATCCTACATCTCCTTTTTTGGTCTTGGCGCTGTTTCAGCTGCTGTGATGTCATCAGCTGACTCATCCATTCTCTCGGCCAGTTCCATGTTTGCACGCAACATCTATCAACTGGCCTTCAGACAGTCGGTCAGTCCGAATGCGTGCACACTCAAAGACCTATACTGTACATCAATACACACACACTCAAAACAATGAAATACACACTTCATATCTTTTCATAAATAACTACTAACCCTAATCCTAAATACTTCAGAGTTCAGTGTCTAATCTGGCCCATGTCCCTCCCCTCACGTCACCTCCCCCATGTCCTTCGACCTATTTCCCTCCCCTCATGTCTCTCTCCCATGTCCCTTCCCCGTGGTATTCTCTTCCCCCAGGCCACCGACCGTGAGATTGTGTGGGTGATGCGCATCACCATCTTTGTGTTTGGCGCTCTGGCCACAGCCATGGCCCTGCTGACGGGGACGGTGTACGGCCTGTGGTACCTCAGCTCCGACCTGGTCTACGTCATCATCTTCCCCCAGCTGCTCAGCGTGCTCTTCGTCAAGGGCACCAACACCTACGGCTCAGTCGCGGCCTACGTGTTCGGCCTGCTGCTGCGCATCGGAGGGGGAGAACCCTACCTGAAACTGCCCCCCTTCATCTACTACCCCGGCTGGGTGAGGCAATCGAAGATCCACCACACGACAGGGGAGGTGGAGCACTTCATCCAGCAGAGGTTCCCCTTCAAGACGATCTCTATGCTGGCTTCCTTCCTGGGGAACGTGGGCGTCTCCTACCTGGCCAAGTACCTGTTTGAGAGTGGGAGGCTGTCGCACAAGTACGACTTCCTGGACGCGGTGGTGTCTAAGCACAGCAAGGAGAACATGGACAAGACGACGCTGGTGGGCAACGACAACATCAATTTGTCAGAGATGGCGCCTGTCAAACCCCTCAGCACGGCACTGGCTGTGTCCTTCACCAACACAGAGGTGTTGAGTGACGACGCGTCCAGCCCAGAGTCCAACAACGAGCACGAGTAGAGCCAGACCAGAACCGGACCCAGATCTGGACCCTGAACCTGACTTTAGGAACCAGACCCCAGAAGATTCATACCAGGTCTTTATCCAGCGAATCATTCTCTGTACGTGTTGTTATCATGTCACAAACTCTCACTCTGTCTCTATTTGAAACCTAAACGCCCCCCCTCCCCACATCTTAGTTTTCTTCCGGTGCTGCTACAGAAAATAAAGATACGTACAGTAACAGGACAGAGTTGTCCTCCCATATGTCGTTCACCGTGGAGCGCTCTCAAAGAAACTGCCGTGATTGAGAAGAGAATAGTGCAATATCTCACCATGGAGTTACGCGGTACAGTTCACACACCCATGTCTGTGTTTTTGGGTGTGTGTGATCAAGTTACATCTAGTGGGTATGTATGAAACCTGCTTCCATTTTAACCTCATTTGCTTAGAACCCATTTATAATAGAGCAATAATGTTTTTAGCGTGTGTTGTACATAGATATGTAGAATGATTCCAATGTTTTTTTTTGTGATTGAATTTCATTGGAAGATCAACAGATCTTCCGGTTGATGTTTTAGTTGCGTACCTCTTAATCCACTTACACACAGACACTAGACACAAGTCAGTACATACACATTACTCACAGTACTGAACACAAACTTGATCTAAACAGGGTTGAGAAGCCAAATCTTAAGTTAGTCCTCTCTGACCATGTGCCAAAACCCCTTTCAGAGACCTAGACAACCGAACAATCATCTTAGAGGTAAACCTTATTGTATGGTTCCACACAATTTGAGTGCAGTCTAACTAAAGTGAGTGCTTTATGGTAGTTCCACTAAAACAGCTTTAGGTGACCTGTAGAAATGAGTTTAGAATCCAGTGCAACCTGCCAGTCAAAGTGGTTGGCGTCATATTCATTTCTGGTGGAATTGTTCATCATAGCTGTGGTGAAATTCTTGTCAATGACAATTTGCCTCCGCTCTCCCCTGAACCTTTATTGAGAGCAGAGGTGATGAAAGGTGGCTATGTAGCTAAGTTACCTGCAGCTATCATATCTATGTAGATAGCCAGTAACGCTGGCCCAGTGGAGTTTAGGATCTTAGGCAGGAGCAGTGCAGCAGGTGTCGATGTGTGTACTGTATCAGTGATGGGAAATATAACTGGTCCTTCAGAGTAAGGTACTTATCCATAAAAGTACAAACACTGCTTATTATCTTAAGTTAGATGGCATACCTAGCTGGTGGAAGGCATAACTCTTGGTCAAGAACAGATCGCTCTTTAGGGATTACATCATGAGTCAGAATACCTTAGGGTTTAGTGTAGAGTTGACACACAGCAGTTCAGACAAGATCGATGGCAGGCAATGATGTAGACTTACAGTTGGTGATGATTTTAACTCTTTGGACATTGTGAAGTGTTTCTGTTCTCTGGTTGCACTATTCTGTGTCCCTCCTTTCAAAGTATCGTGGATAAAGTTTGATGGTGTCTGTCCGTACAGTACGTGATCTGTTTTGTTCTGTTTGAATTGCCTTAATTTTCTCGTGTTGGAGAGCTGGTCTGATGCTATGCAAGGTGTCACTTGTGTTTCAATCGCATTAGACATGAATGTAAATGTAAACTCACTATGAGATAGACCTCGTCCCAGACGGCTGTGCAGTGTCTGTGCAATGTTCTATCAAAAAAAATATATACTGTTTAAAGTAATACAAATATTTAAAAAAAGACACCTCCACGCCAGTTGATCAGCTGGCCTATATTTGTGGTTCAATGTTATAAATGGCAATATTTTTGTGTAATATGTGTATAACAACTCATGAACAAAGTAAATAGACCTTTCAATGCGCCTTTAGAAATGATTTAACTGTTTGATGAGGTGAAATTACAGCTATATAAGAATTTATTTATTTATGCAGTGTCTATAAGAATATGGTGATGACTATGTGAGATGAATTAAATAAATTATATGATTTAGCACATTGATTACTTGTCATTCAGTCTTTTAGTGTTTTGTTTGTTTCAGTGTGCATTTTATTTACATGATACTTTCTTCTATGCATTTTTGAATTGGCATTTTATGATTCTTCTGAGACGTTGTTCTGAAACGTTGTTTTGTAAAAACTGATAAACCCACTACTATAGGTCTACCAAAAATCCATTTGTAATGTAATGAGCCAAACAAATCGTTGCCTGGCAGTCATCTTACTATTTGTGAGAAACTTAGTATTTTCTCTGATCCGTATTGTCAAATCCGTGACATCAAATCAACTCTTATAGTGAGAAGCAGACAAAGAATGCATGATCCCGTAGTTGATATGCAGGTCTTGGGTGTAATGTTTCGTGTGTCTGTGAGTGTAGGTGTGTGTGTGTGTGCGTCTGTGTGTGTGTGCATGTGTGATTGGCAGGGTGGACAGCTGAGACATTTATGACATCCGAGACAGCCTTCTGACTGACAGGCCTGCACAGGTGCAGACCCCCAGATTACACATTCCAGTGGTCCATCAGCTCATCTTCTGACAGACCACCATCACAAACCACTCTGCACCACACCCAACCATCCCCAAAGCATCCTAATAAATGGGCTGTTTCCTGGGTCTCTCACCCTCCACCCTTCCACCCCTCGAGTCCTTTCACCCAACATAGAAAGCTTAATGCAAAGCTCATAAACCGTGGATTTTGGATAATAAAGACACATCATATTGAACATGGGGAGAGGGGAGATGTTGCCTCTTCTCATTGGATTAGCATCATTTGGAGATTCCTTTCACCTCAGTTGTACCCTTGGCAGTGACGGTGAAGGAGGCACAGCCCAGAATGCCTTCTCGCCATCTGAAGAGAGAAAGAAGCAGTGGGTTGGTCCAGACTGACTGAGTGATGATGGACTTTGTTTCAGCAGGACCAATGGGGCCAAGGCTTGAAAGAACTGGGACATGTCCTTACTCCATACTGTCACAGAAGCAATGTTGTCTCCATCGGAAAGACGCCATTATTAAGCAACAAAAATGTTGGACTGAACATAATCTTGGTTGGTGACAGATATTCTCTTGTGAAACCAATGCCTTCGGACTACAGCTCGATGATACCACCTCATTTTAATTGCCCAAACCAATTTCAAGACCCTATCTAGAGTTATTAGTGTAAGTGTCAGACCTGCTTTGTAGTGGAAGTTGAGAAGCTTTCAGGGGACAGGCGAAGAGACGCCTCCATGTATCATCTCAAAGTGTCATACTCCAAACTGCTCACAGTAGCCAGGTGTGGCTGTTATGAGTGATATAAGCCACAACTCAACAATGTTCTGGTTGCTGCCTGAGAAGCAAAGGATACAATTAGGACTAATCATATCTTAAACGTATGCAGTATTATCCCCTGTATAATACCCTTTTCATGATTCTATATTTTGGATCATTAGATTGCCAATGACTCATGTGTTTATTAGTCATCAGAAGCCCCAGATTACTCTCAATGTGTTTGTGTGTTAGTGGGTGTGTGTGAGTGCGGGTCAGCGTGTGTTCAGGCATATAACTGTTTCCTCCATTTTGTCACCAGGAGACCACCCGAGGCTAGGGCTGCAGGGCTTAACACCCGCAGCTCCTTCCCACGAGACGTAGCAATTCTTTCCGTGTTTGAAACGACACAGAATTCCCTAGATGTCCTTCCATACTGTGTCCCTTACACACACGCAGCTCGCTCAAACACACGCGCGCACACACACACACACATATAGATGAACACAGCCCCAGAGCACAGCTCATGACTTATTCTCTCTAAACAAAGTAGTGTTTGTAAAGACATGTAGGAAGCAGTGGTGAAAGAAACCTAATTACAGTCTTGGATGTCCTTCAAACCCTAAAACTCTTCTTCTGGAATCTTATAAATCTAATCAAATCACCATGGAGAGAGCGTGCCATGAGAGGGATCCTTGGTGACAAGTTAAGGAGAGCGTGAGTAGAAGAGTTCAAAAGCATTTTACATCAACCTCACTGGATACAGTTCATGTATTGCACTATTAAATTGAAATAATTGGCTTCCGGAATATATACCAGTAGATTTAAACATATCTGATTAAATACAACTAGAAGGGTCTTCTTTAAAACATTGATACTTCAACTATACGCGGTCTTCCCTATTTTAAAACAATTGTTTTACTATGCCAAATGTTTTTTCATGCACCATACAGACAGTAAGGCATTCCCTTTTGCCCACGTCCAAGCTAAAGAGTTCAAAGTTACTTTCAAGACCGTATTTTCCTGTGTGCATGTCGAGAGGTGGTCCTCGGAGAGCTTCATCATTAACCCACTGCAGAGTGGGAGATCTCCTGAGCCTACTGTATTCTGGTCATGCAGGCAAGGATAGGAGTCTCAGTGGAGCTGTAAGAAGCACTGGGTGCCACATCCTCATCTGTCTGCTCCAGCCAGCGTGACCTGGGAGACACAGAGAGACAGAGACAGAGATTGAAATAACAGGGAGACAGGGCCAGAAAAGGAGGAAGAAAACAATTGAGATAAAACATGCACAATTAAAAATGTAAGGGAGGGAGAGAGAGAAAGGGGGGGGGGATAAAAGAATAGGATCGGTGACAGAAAGTAAAAAGACAAGGAGGGTTAGGGACGGAGAGAGAGAACGATAGGTGAAAGAACAGAATTATAATGAGAATGATGCAATTTACAGCAATGCAGGTTTGCCCATTAAGTGATTTTCCAATCAGGGCAGTAGGGTCTAGAAATAGCCAACATTATTTACATTACACTAAGTGCTCCTCTCCTCCTCAGGATGGAGAGAAAGGGGGAGGAGATGGAGGGGGTGGATACAAGAGTGGGAGGATGGTAGGAGGGGTGGAGGGATGGTGGGACATTTACTGTGCCTCCATTAGCTCACAAGAGAGATGTGCTGGACGGACACAAAGACTCCGCCCACTAAGCCCTGCCCTTCTCCTTGTCCTTGCTGCTCAGGAGCTGAGTCCATTACACATGTAGAACTACAGGCTCCTAAACCAATGAGGATTGACAATTGTGTCCAATAATGGTTTGCTCTGTGCTTTTGTTGCTTTGAATGAAGCCTGTCTTCCAGTCCAGTCCTTAAAAGAAAACTGAGATTTCAATTTGGTAAAAAGGTAACAGTCACACACACACACACACACACACACTCACACACACACACCCTCACACACACACATACATACACACACACACACACACACACACAGCCTTCCCCAAAGCTGCAGGGCAACAGTTTATTAACGTCCACGATCACAGACAGGAACATAAATTGCTGGGAGAGTTATTACAGCAAGAGTTACTGCAGGTATACAGGCTGCTCAACACTCAATCCTGGCCAGGAGTATACTACACGCCCACAACAGTGTACCCTGTTATAAGCTTTGCATTGGGAATATACCACTGCTCTGCCTCATGGGGTAATTAGCCCCCACGCAACAACAGCACACTGTGTCGTGTATTATTCCTAACATCTTTTTTTGGGCACAGAGTATTAAACACAATCTTTCGAAATAAAAAAGGCCCTCTTGGCTGCCTGCACATATATAGTGCAGGGCTGTTTCTATGCAGCATTCACATTCGCAGCTAGCATATTTCTTTTTTCATGACAGGCTATAGCATTAAATTGATTACATTACAGGGCTCTCAAATCTCACGCAGTCGCTGTGAGACTCACGCATTTCAACCTTTTCTCACGCTCTCTTGTGAGAGGATTTAGACGTCATGGATGTCATGAACCAACTACATTGCTTGATTTGAGCTACCCGTTTTCTGGAATATACTATCTGAGAAAGAGCTAAGGAGAACATCCTATGGAAATTCTACACTGAGATGTGTCAGGGCTAGACCAGGTGTTACATAATCCAGACTTGAGGCTTCCTTCCATTTCTAGCCATGCATGTTGGTCTTGCTTCATCCCCAGTGTTCAGTCTTGAGCCTCTCCAGGCCTTCACCTCTCATTAGCAATCAGTACTAACCACGCTAATCAGATTCCTCCCTTGGCAGCCCTCCCTGGTAGGGTGGGGCCTCAAGGATACACTGACAGGATAGAACAAATCGGTAACTTCTTATTTAGGTTAGTACGTATATTGCTAATGACAACAAACTACGGCTGAACCCTTAGTAAACGGTTAGCTTTGAGTGGAAATGAAAAGTTAAGGAGAATACTGTCCTTGCTTCTTAAGTTCAGCCTGGAAGGTTTTTGAAATAGTAAGACGTGGATTTTATAATGTCATCTCCTTTGTACTCGATGAGGTTAGGCTGAGATGTAGCCTGTTCAAAACACGACATATGAAACAGTTATAGTTGGTGTCATTTATACAATCAGTTCTCCAGGTCTCTATTTCCTGCTGTCAGACTGGACCCTCAGGTATAGAGTCAGCTTTATTTCCACTGGAGAGCTAGTGTGTGTGTGTGTGTGTGTGTGTGTGTGTGTGTGTGTGTGTGTGTGTGTGTATGTGTGTGTGTGAGAGAGAGTGACGTATTGAGCGCTGTCTTTGCTTCTACTCTGGTCTGGCCAGCCTCTCTCCTGCTCTGCATCAGCCCTAAAGTCTACCTGTCACACACACACACACACACAACACACATACAGAGACACACAAAACCAAACAAAGACACACACCTTGTCAATAACATACCGTTTCCTTTTCTAATTTGATAAAGAAAAACACGATTGCACCAGTTTTATTTCGTATCTTCTTTCATAACCTGATGGAGTGTCAGTTGACTTCCTCTTGTGATGTTCTTCCAGAGTGTTCCACTGGGTAGAATTTCCTTCAGTGACATAATGATTGACAGTTGCCCTCTTGCCCAATTGCCTAATATGAAGCCTTCATTGATTTCCTATCACTGGGTGGCCTTACCCTGAAGTGGTTTTACACCCTTAAAGGAAGGCTTTCACACCCCAGTCAGATGTGGACACAAGGCGTGTGTGTGTGTGTGTGTGTGTGTGATTGCCTGTGCATATTTGAGTGTTTTGTGCGTGCTGTTTGCATGTGTGACTTTAAAGCACTACATTCTGGGGGGGTTAATTCAGGTGTAGGGTAAGTCGTTACTTGTCATAAACACTTATTACTTGACAATGTTTTAAAGTCAATTCAAAATTTAATATTTTTGAGTGTGTCTGTGCCTACACACTTTCTCTCATGCTAGCCTGCTTGTAGAGTTACAATAAAACCAATATGATCTGAAGACCACATTTATTTGATTTAGGCATGAAACTTTTTCAATTCAATATGCCTATTGAAATATACGCCATTGACTTGTCGAAGCACAATCAATGGTATTTGACCCTGGAACACCAATGTTATTTTCCAGTGGCGCCATCAGATGAAATCTGTATCC
>NC_090051.1:14920251-14992751 GCF_038355195.1 Osmerus mordax | reverse complement strand
ATGCATGGCTTTCTCTCTCTCTCTCTCTCTCTCTCTCTCTCTCTCTCTCTCTCTCTCTCTCTCTCTCTCTCTCTCTCTCTCTCTCTCTCTCTCTCTCTCTCTCTCTCTCTCTCTTTCTCTGAAATTAAATGGGTTGCCTGAGAGGGGTGGAGAGACGATTTGTCTCTCAGTCTAAAAAGGCAGAGCAGGAATAACAAATCAATACTGATATCTTTAGGCCACTAACTGGCCACTAATATATATTATTGATGTTGGGTCTTGTTGGATTACATTTGGGCTGGGCACAGCAGTTTCTCTGGAACATGGAACGTGGGGAGGGGCGGGTGGTCGGGGTTAGACAGTAGGAATGTAGAATGTGGGAATCCACAGTTCCACAACATACAGCCAATGACTCACACACGGGTTAGCTACCTCACCTGTGGACAGCTACTATCTGTCTTTCAGGAGAACCTGCCAGGGTGACCTATGCTACCAGCCAGGCTACAGTCACACGGACGTGACTGATTAGGCCGGTGTTCAGTTTCAGAGTTCAGTCGGGTCAAACATTTCTCCACACTCAACGTGTGGCGTCAAAATGGATACTTGTGCATTTTAGAGGAGTTGCTGACAGTATCATATGTGAACCAAGGCAAAAGAGCTAACCACTCTTAACCTTTAACATCATCCACTTTGGTCCTTACACACACACACACACACACACACACACTATCCAGATCTGAGCTCTCTTACAGGCCATGCATCACCATTAGGTATATCACCATCTGGGCCTAATGGTCTGTTCATCTCCAGCCGTAGTCATAGAAACAATCCTGTCAAAGGGCGGTGAGCCGGCCATCCGCATGGACCTCAGAGGCTGCATAATATGTGGTCATTAGCTAATTGGTGGATTAATGGTTTGATTGAGATGATAAGGGTAGTTCGATCGGCCACTGAGACACACATTGGCTCCATCCAGAATCAGCGGTCTCAACGGCTGGCTCAGAAGCTCTCCTGGAGAGGCTGGACAACACATCCTTCCTCATGCCTTTCTCTCATCATAGACTGTCACATAGACCAAGAGCTCAATACGAATCACTGTAGCTTTACCACAGCAGAGTGTTCATTTCCATCCACCTCTCTCTTCCATAAGGGCAGTCAATTAGCTCAGTGGAACATCCCGTCATCTATACAGTCCCTTCAGAGAGGGGCCAGTCCCTATGGAGCTCTTGTATGGGATTTGAATCTGACACCAATGGTGGCTTCTTTCAGAACACGTTTGAAGAAATTCATTAGTACTGTGGATTTCCTTCTCTTCCTTCTCTCTTCTCTCTCTTATCTCTTCCTTACATTTACATTTACATTTAGTCATTTAGCAGACGCTCTTATCCAGAGCAACTTACAGTAAGTACAGGGACATTCCCCCAAGGCATGTAGGGTGAAGTGCCTTGCCCAAGGACACAACGTCATTTAGGCACAGCTGGGAATCGAACTAGCAACCTTCTGATTACTAGCCCGATTCCCTAACCGCTCAGCCACCTGACTCCTTACACTGCATTGCTCTAAATTTCCCCCTTCTTACTCTAACATTCGTTTCTCCCCTGGTCCCTCTCCTCTCCCTGCCCCTCCCTCTGGGTTTCAGACCAGAGTAATTCCACAAATGGAACTGTTGATATTCAGGGTCCAGGGTCAGCGCTGCTCCTTAATAGTTTGAAGACATATTGAAGAGTTCCTTTGCTGTGGCTAAATGTAAGAATGAAATGAAAGAGTGTGCTCGTTGTGCTGACCTGTAAGTATAACACATCATTTCCTGCTAGGTGACATTCAATGTGTTTATGTTTAACCCTACTATCACTAGTGTGTCATTCAACAAAGTGTTACGGCAGTTTGTTAAGTCCCCTGGCCAACGAAATTACATTTAAAAATTAAAGATTCCAAATTGCTCTTTAAACAGTAACCTGTTGATAAACAAAAGGACAGCATAGGTAGAGTAATACACTCCCATAAGATATATCTTCCATCAACAACACACCCACAAACATTGACAGTCTTTGTCGGACATTGTCCGTCTCTTGAGTAAATCATTCTGTCTGGCCGTGGTAGTCAGTTGAGGGCTTGTCTATGGAGGGGAGAAGATTCGGTGGTTTGCGGATCGTGGCTGAGAAATAGGGACTGGCCTTGTGTTTGTATGTGTGTAAGTGTGTGCCAACAGTTCCATTAGCTCTGATTGAAGGCGAGGCAGCACAGGAGATGAAACTCCGAGTGAAGGTGAAGAGTCTCTCTCTCCGCGTCTCAGACACGCACACTTCTTCTTACGGTCTATCAGACACACGCTCTTACGCACAGACAGAGTTATTGTGCAATGGTCATAGGCCATCCCTTCACCAGATTAATAAAGGGAAAGAGAGGAAGGGATGAAAAAGAGGGAGACACAGAGAGACAGTCTGTGGTAGTGTGAGATAGGGAGGGGGGAGAAGCTAAAGAGGAGAAAATAAGGTGGGGGAGGAGGGAGAAGGGCTTGCAGTCTGAGAAAAGCCTATATTTCAAACATTTAGCATAGACCAACTTGGATCATGTCAATATGGAGCGCTGCTGTGTTCTTGTATCTCCATCTCCGCAAATGAAATCAGCCTTGGACCTGTGTGTGCGTACACACACGCCTGTGCGCGCTCGTGTGAGTGTGGGAGAGGATCATCCGTCACAGCAATCCAAGACGAGCTGAATGAGAGAAGGCTGCCGTTTCAGGGTTGCATCACTTGCTGTGACATGTTTATATTAGCATCACTGGTGACCGAACATGAGAGTGATGTTCAGCATAGGGTCATGGCAGAAAGGGAAGCACACGGCTGGGTGGCAAAACGATCGCTCCCTTACAATGGCGGACGCAGAGGATACCAAACCAGCAAGTGGTAAAAATGTATGCGTTCGAAAATCGTTTTTTCTTTTGTTTTTTTTACAGCCGTAGACGGCAAAACGGGAGGATGAGGTGACAGGAGGGGCAAGAAAGGAATAAGACTAGGACGAAAAGAAGAAAAAAAAGGACCGCTCTCCATCTCTAAAGCACTAATGCAGCAGGGTGGATTTGCAGTCACGCTCAGACCCGGGGCCTGAGTACTCGGGGAGCCGCTGGGCGGGTTCAGCAGGTGGACAATAGAGCAGAGTACACACTGAACGGTTGACCCAGCGCTGACATCTAAGGTCAGATCTGCATCTCTCCTTATCCCTCTGCTGGCGCACAGGAGATCCAGCAGAGAGGATGAGAGTCTGGGGGCATCAATAATGGAAGCAGGCTAGGGGGATGGAGCGGAAGAGGACAACTATGGATAAACAAGTGGTCAGAGGTCTCCTCTTTGTTATTCACCTCCGTTTAACCTTTCTTCCCTTTGATCTGTATTCTGCAATGCATATCTTATATCGTCCCTCTTTTAATTTTTTTTACTGAATTCTTATATCGGACCTACAATGAGGAAATGCTTCCTGTCTGTATAATAAATATAATCTGTCTTCATAGACTGGTCTTATTGTGTTCATTCATTCCAACAGCATTCTCTCACAGTCTGTAGCTTTTGTTTTGCAACAGACTGGAATATTGAACAGAGTGGTTCCAATTCCCCCAGAAGTACACAGAAATGTCAGGTCTTATTGCCGGTTAATGGCACTGTCAGACAGAGGGAGACAAATGTCATGGAGGAAATGACTAGAGGAGGTTATGAAAAGGAATAAAATGAGAGAAATGCATTTCTGTTGAGAAATGCAAAATGATGGTATACTGTGTGAGGTAAACAATGATTAATGCGGACATTTTGAGGACATTTGATGTACAATTAATTTCTTAACCCTTGTGCTGCCTTCGGGTCACATGACCCAAAGGTTCATAACGAACCACCGTTGTGTTTACCCAATTTTACCCAATACAAAAACAAATAAAAATAATTTTCTTTTAACCATTGCAGTGTGGGGGGTCTGAGACAGCCCGACAGTTAAAAGAAAATGCTTCACTTTGTTTTTGTAGGAGGTAAATTTGTCCCAATACGACGGTGGGTCACAATGACTGATGGGTCAGAATGACCCGAAGATAACACAAGGGTTAAAGAGAAAGGTCGACCATGAATAAGACCTGTTAGAGAGTATCCAGTCCAAATACTCTCATGTAAATGTCAATTAACATACTTGTCTCAAAGGCTATTAATCAAATGTTGTTCTGGGCACTCTTCGAGCAATGTCAAAAGGCTTATTTGGAATGCCCGCTACAATCAGCTGAGAAAGTCCTCTGCAATCACAGGGGGGGCGGGGGGCGGTCGGGGGTCTGCTGTAAGGTGTCAACACTCGCGTACCCCATGCCTGAAGGAGCTGCTCCAATCAAACAGTAGGGGACCTTCCCAGTCACCCCCCCCAGTGAGACCAGGCAGTGGGAGGGTGATTAGGTGGGAGGGAAAGAGAAGGGGAGGAGCACGATTAGGTTGAAAGGGAAAGATCGGGTGGAGGTACGAGAGGGGAAGAAATCGGAGTGAATGTTGTCAAATAAAGTTGGCAGGAATAACAACAGATCCAGTGGAGAGGACATACATCACTTGTATTCTACCCCAGCCTACAGTGTAAAACACACTGCTCTCAAACTCCCATGTCAGCCTGAGGCCCATAGCAGCTTGTCATCTCCACCTTGGCTGAAATGAGTTGAGGGAGAAACCAAAGTGCCAGTGAGTGAGAGAAAAGGAGAGAGACTTAAGTGTTGCAGCGGATAGACCCAGTCAGCCTATTCATTACACCCTGAAGCATCAGAGTGTCAGCTGTCTCCTCCTGCAAGCAGAGAGAAGGGGAGACAAATGGCCTCAAAAGAGGGGTGGGGAGATGGCGGAGAGAGGTATGTGACGGGGTAATAAATATGTGTGTGTATGTGTGTATGAGATTGAGGCAGAGGTGAGGACATGGGATGTTATGGATGTTTAAATGTGGAGCCTTGCTGTGGGGGTCTTGATCCAGCTCCACAGCCCAGCCCAGCCTAGAACCCCCCACCCTCACCCTACCCCATCCCATGACCTGCCCTGTCGTGGGGCTGCGGAGCGAGACAACCATGGCCCAGCTGTGTCAGAAAGAGAGCAGTTCACTAAGGAGGCTCTGTCAGCTCCTGCTCTGGCTTGTGTCAAAACAGACACTGTACATATTCAACAGATGAAAGAGGCGCCACGTGACGGGAATACACAAACAGAGCCTTCAACCAGGCTGGAGACAGGCTCAGTGCCCTGTCAGCTGCGGATAACCCCAGCCTGAAGACAGCCTGTCAAAAAACAATACTCTAGCCCGCCCTTCTCCAAAGCACGAGCCCAGTCTCTCTCTAACTTGACTGTCCATGGCTTACAGTTGGTTCCTGTCCAGTCCCAGCCCCTTCTCCCAAGCCCTTGCCATAGTTTTTGGGTTAGCCTAGTCCGTACTCCTGTTGCTGCCCCAATAGTCAATTCCTGTCCCCAATCTAGCAAATACAATACACAGAAGAGTGGAGCCTAGCCCAAGATGGAGCAGTTTGTGCCTGGGAGGATTAAAATGAGTGTGACATTAATCTACCTCCTGGCACACCTTCCTCTCTGCCCGTTTATGATCAATTTTAATCTTCTTTATGTGCCTTCCCTCTTCCTGGAAGGACACATAAAGAATTTTTTGACATTTCCTTCATTCTGAGCCAACTAGTGGACACACACAACTGTGTCTTCCTTTCATGCAAGTTGTTAGCTGTTAGAGTACAAAATAATCCTGTTGACCCATATGGCATTGTCCTGATTCCAACTGCAGCACTTTTACAAGCTTGCCTCTGTATTCTTTTCATTTACCTTTCTCACAGGCAACAGATGAATTTATGCGCATTACTAATACACTCTTTAGTCTTCAACAAACATATGAGCCTCTTGACATTCTGTTGTTCCAAGGAAAACTGACCTTTCGACTGTGAAAAGGTATATTACCCACGTGATAAACTGGAAAGACTTGTCACCCCGACATTTGATCGATGGTGCACTCTAACAAAGAACGGCCACGATATAATTAAGAGCAGACTACAGTTTTCTGTAAAGCTATCCATGCGTCACAAAGGTCACAAAGACAAAAAAGTTATGTAAAAAGAATGCCCATTCTCGCGAAATGAAATGCAATTGCATCTAGTGTAGCCTAAAGACCAACTAGACCTCATAAAATCTTCGGGATTTTAAATAAAAAAGTACCACGAAAACTTCGACTGTTGCTTCTCTCAGTAGGCTATGCATTTTTGTTTAACTCCCACAAAAGAATAGAAGAGTAACTAAAACGTCAAAGTGTATTGAATGTTGTTATAGCCTACTGGGTCAATAACTGTTTATTTACAAACACATGTCATCAAGTCATTGCGAAAATAAACTGTTACATTACGTAAATCTGTTTTTCTGATAATATATGACCGAGGTAGCCTATACCTACCAAGCGAGAATTTGAAAAAGAACCAATTTTACTGAAAAGCAGCCCCGCGGACGCTAGTGAACGAACCGTGACCTTTATTTTGAAGGCCGTGGATTTGTGAAGCACTTATGCGTGACGCATGTTGACGTTCCGACGAATGCGGAAACGACTCCGAGGCAGCCAAAACACTCAACATTTGGTTTGAAAACCGTATACTATAATATTATAGCCTACTAACCCCTGGAATGATATTGGACACTAGCGACTTTGCAGCATAAACAACAAAAACTGGGCAGTTACACTGTTCCTTTTAAGATGGAGGTAATTTAGCAAAAAGAAATGCTTGCTTGTAAGAATTGCTACTCAAACTGGTTAAACAACCTGCTGTACCAGGCTAGCAAGCTACTGTACATCACGTAGCTATCGTGTCGTCGTTAGGCTTCCTGTGGACTATTTATACCGTTTGATATTATAATAAATACATGGATCGTTCCCAATGGCTTACTAATTGCATGCATTGTTGCTAATTATGTGTCAGCTAGCTAGCTTGTACAAGCAAGCCACATAACTAACATGCTGTCATTTCCTGGATGTGGTTTATTCATGTTCTTTATGTGGGCAGCAGCAAGACCCCGGAGCAGACTCTGTGGTTTCGCCCCCCGCAGGTGGAGCAAAATCAAAGGTACAAAACCACCACCGATTGTTTAGTCAATGTGCCTGTCCCCTACACCATCCATCCAGAACGTAATTCTTATGGCTATACTATACCCGTGAACCTAAATAACTCATAGTCGTTATCATTAAATCATTTGTGTTTGAACAAGTAAAATATCTGTTTGACCACTCCTCCATTAGTTGGACACGCTTTCCAAGGATGACCTCATTAAGTTTGCTAAGAAGCAGATGGCTGCCATGCAGAAGCTCAAATCTAAATGTGCAGGTAGCAACAAGGACAATACTATAATTAAGTCACTACTTGACTATTCCCATAATTAAAAAGTAAATTTAATCGCTAACAATTTCCATCACTGTCTTCTAGATCTGGAGAAGGAGGTTGAGACAATCAAATCAAAACCCCCGGAATCTACAACTAATAATTGCTCTCCTGACAATTCTATAATACAGGTGGGTTAGCTGTCTTATGCTCAATAATATATGCTCTTGAGTTGACTGTATTGGGAACTGAATGGTTTGGTTTGTGCGTACTAGGAACTGACTGAGAGAATGGATGCAGTTCTGCTGGAGAAGGCTGAAACTCAGCAAAGTCTGGTAATGATGCGCAAAGACAACGAGAAGGCAAAGAAACAAACCAAGGTCAGCCTACAATACTGCACAGTACAGTACAGAGAAAGCCAATACAATGCAGTATACATATAGAACAGTATATTACCATGCAATGCAACAAGATGCAATACAGATTAACTGTACCTCACAGTTCTTTTTATTTACCTAGGATACAGTACAGAAGCTGGCAACAATTCAAGCACAGTTGGACTTGGCAAGGGAAGAGCACCAGAAAGAAATAGAAGCTCTTGAAAAGACCATCGGAAATTCAAAAGCCAAGCATATGGAGGAGATTGAGTATTTCCAGAAGCTCCTGAAAGAGCGCGAAGAGAGCGAGAGGGAGAAAGAGAGTGAAAAAGAGAGACCAAGGCAAAGAGAAGAGGCGGAGGTGGCGGAAGGTGCCCAAGCGCTCCTAAGAAGTCTGGAGTCCCAACTCCTCGGCCTGCAGACTGAGCTGGACTCGTCCAGGCAGCAGGCTGCAGCGCAGCAGGAAGACCAACAGAGGGCGCTGACTGAGGCCCAGCAGGAGGCAGAGAACCTGAGGGAGGAGCTGTCCCAGAAGAGCCTCCAGCACGAGGAGGAGCTCCGAGCCCTGGAAGAGGACTATGAGATTGAGAGGGAGCGCCTGCTGCTGCTCCAAGAGGAGCTGACGGAACAGCTGGCCCTCAAGGACAGCTACCTGCAGGACGTCCAGGAGGAAGAGGAGGAGCCTAGCCGCGGCTCAGGCATCGCCAGGATGCTGGAGTTGTCCGGCTGCAGCCAGAACAGCACAAGCGACAACGAGGCCGGGGATTCCGGGAGGCTCCGAGCGGCGCTGGATGACCTACAGGCCCACAATACCATGCTCCAGGATGAACTGACGTTGCTTGGCAATGTCAAGAGTGAGCTGGAGGCAGAGCTGGAACGCGCAAGGGAGGAGTTTCAGATCGAGAGGGAGGAGCTGGAGTTCAAGATTGACGAGCTGCAAATGTCCCGGGAGAGCGCGGCCCTTGATCCCACAAACCCGAAACACGAGGCTCCTCCAATTACTGACACCCATGATGGACCTCAGACTAACATAGAAGAGGACTTTTCTGTTGGTCCTAGTCCCAGTAGTCCACTCTCCTGCTCCAGCCCTTTCCCAGACAAGCAGGCTCTTGACCCAGAAGACCAGCAGAACCTGGAGCTCCAGGGTCTTAAGGACCAGTGTGAGGCCCTTGCCCGGGAGAGAAACATGGCCGTGGCCGAGTATGAACTCACCAGGGACATCCTCAGAGGTCTGGAGACTGAGCTGGGCCAGAAGACTGGGGAGTTTGTCAGGCAATACGAGGCCTTGAAGGAGCAGGGGGACGATGCTGTTAAGGAACTCCACGAGAAGGTCCGGGTGCTCGGTGAAGAGAAGGAAGCCCTGGGACAGAAGGTCAGTGAGGCCACCAAGGAAAAAGTCTTCCTGAAGGAAAGACTCCAGAGCGTTGAGCAGAGTCTGGAGGGCGCCCTGGGCCAGACCCGGGCAGCAGAGGGGCTCAAGGAGACGCTACAGGCCTCTGTGGAAGAGAAGACTGCGTTAGCTCTGGAGCTGAAGGCCTCTGTGGAGGAGCTGAGCAGACGTCACGAGGAGGTCCTCTCCCGATTGCAGCTGAAGGAGAGCGCCGTGCACGAGCTGGAGGAGATGCTGCGCTCCGTCACCACGGAAACCCAGTCCCTGCTGCAGCTCAGAGAGCAGGAGGTGGCACGGCTGACGCAAGAGAGGGAGCTGGAGGCGACAAGCGGGAGAGAGGAGGCCAAGAAGCTACGGGAGGAGAAAGACGAGGAGGTGAAGAGACTGAGGGACGAGAGCGGCGAAGGGCAAAAGAAGGTGACCTCCCTGGAGCAGATGGTGTCGGAGCTCTCCGGTGACAGGGCCAGTCTCCGGCTGAGCCTGGAGGAGGCGTCTACGGCCCTGTCGCACGTCCAGGGAGAGAGAGACAGCCTGGGCCAGCGGCTGCCTGAGCTGGAGAGCAAGCTGAGGCTAGAGGCCGCAGAGAGGCAGCAGCTGGAGGCCAGGATGACCGGCCTGTCTGAGGAACTGGCCGGTCTGAGGAGCAGGGAGGAGCAGGCCCAGGAGACCGTCAGGGCTCTGCGGGAGCAGGCCCGAGCCCTTAGCAGCTCCTCGGAGGAGGAGCTGCTGGAGCTACGGACGCGTGCAGAGGAGCTGGAGAGGGAGAGGAACATGCTGAAGAGCAGCCTCGAAGAGGCCCAGAGGGAAAGGGGGTCGGAGGAGGTGCGGGAGGAGCTGCAGGAGCACGTCGAGGAGCTGGAGAAGGAGAGGCACATGCTGAGGAGTCGTACGGAGGAGGTGGTGGCTGATATGGAAGCCCTGCAGAGAGACCTGGAGGAGATGAGACTGGCCAATGAGAAGATGAGAGAAGAGAACCAGGAACTCCAGGCCCAGGTCATGCAGGCGTCTGAGACGCTGGAACACCGAGAGAAGGAGGAGAGGGAGAGAAGAGACGCAGAGGGAGAGATGTTGAAAACCGAGGTGGAGACAGAGAGGAGAGAGCTCGAACAACAGCTGGCAGAGAAGGAGTCTGTGATATCCCAGCTAAAGAGTGAGATGGCCACCTTGCAGGTATGTGGTCCCTCGGTGTTACCCTGTCTGGTACAAACAGTTTAGTCACGTTTAAAAAGCTCTACAATGTTTCTTCCGTCTGGTTTACCTCAGCAGCAGTCTCAGTGGTGGGTTTGTTCGATTGGCTACTGAGGTATTTCTCATTAGTTCTGCTGATTGACTTCTCTCCCTTTGTCTGCTCTGTCCTTTCTGCAGTCTGCATCCGACTCCACTCCCTCTGGGGAAAACCTGGACAGTCAGCTCACTGAGAAGATCGGTACGTCCATAATTACTCTTCTCTTAATGAAGTTCCCTGTAGGGAACAATAATGTGGGATTCCACCCGTAGTTTCCAATTAGTTGTTTTGAGATGCCGTTAGCATCTTAGTTTTGTGAGTGTGTGTGTGTGTATTATTGACTTGATGCTTATCAACATGGCACTCTCTTATTTTTTTATTCATTTATTCATTCATTAATTCACCTCGGAGCACTCTATTACCATGCACATTATAAAATGACGTACACTGTAAAACAACTTGTGATTTAGTTGTCCTGGTTCATTCAGCCAGTTATGAGTGTCTGTATGGTTCCCTGTGTGCATGAGTCGTCCTGAACCATGTCTGCTGTTCCCTCACCAGCCCTGCTGGAGAAGGAGAGCAAAGAGAAGGACGAGAGGATGAACAAGATCAAAGCTGTGGCTGTGAAGGCCAGGAAGGAGCTGGACATCAGCAAGAAAGAGGTATGATAGGACCAGTTATGGGCAGGTTAGTTAGGCTGTATTATACAACATAAAAATAATTGCTTGTAACCCCCGTTTACAAGCAATGTCACAGATGCCTGCAGACATGCACCTATACCAACCTCGAACCCTCAAAGAAGACAAAGATTTGACTGATCAGTTGTCTTCCAGGCTGCGACTCTCAAGGAGGAAGTGGAGGTGTTGAAGGCGGCTAGAGAGAAAGTTACCAGCTCCATGAAAGACATCATCCACGGCGCCGAGGGATACAAGGTACTCACGAGCCTCTCTCTCTCTAAACCTTAACCCCCGACCCCTGCAACGGTGATCCGAGACCCTCCTTCCCAAGCCTTCGTTTTTCAACGCGGCATTACGCAATACCATTCGTCTGCATCCCCCCCCCCCCCCCCCCCCTCCCCCCCGTCCAGAGCGGTGCAGAGTACATCACTTTTCGGAACGTGGTTTATACAACGGAGTGTGTCCACTGCGTTTTTATGCTGTAAAGAACAATCGTATCGATAAATAGCCGTGGCCCCTGCTTCATGTGTAGGCGGCAGCCTTAGAGGGAATCGCTCTGTTGTATCTAATGAGAGTTTTGTTCCCGACCGAAATTGAGACGCTGTCAAACCAGCTTGATTCATACTTTCCCTCCTGTACATTACGCAATAGAAGAGGTACTTAATAATGAATGTGTGTGTGTGTACGTGTCAGAACCTTCAAATGGATTACGACAGGCAGAGCGAGCAGCTGGAGAAGGAGAAGGAGAGAGGAGAGGCGGCAGAGAAACAGATTGCCGAGCAGACCAAGCGACTGGCCGTTGCAGTCACACAGGTACGTCACATGACTCCGAGTGTGTGTGACACGTACACAGTCACAACAGTATTCAGACCAACCCTTCTTGGAAGACGGCCTTCACCTTAAAGTAAATAAACAGTGCCAATCTGTGTCGGTATCTCTGTAATAGCTGAATGCCCGCTAACTGCCCATTAAATGCGAGTGGGTGAACTTCAGAGCTATTCCGACCCCCGCACATTTTTTATTACGATTTTTTATGTCACCCTTCGCTCGGAACCGTTTCTTCCCAGTGAGGTAGCAAACGTCAGGTAAGTAAACAAGTGTCTGGCTTCCATCTGGCGTTGCAGCGTCTCTCGTCGTCCAAGGAAAAGGCTGGTTCTGCTTGTGTGAGCTCAGGCACCCCCCAGGGAGCCTCGCAGGAGTCTAGGACTGAGGGAGGCAGCTCTGAAAAGAACCGCACGCCGTCTGATGCGCATGCCCAGCAAACGATGATGGGATGTTGTGTTTGACGTTGATTCACTTTCCCTGGCCGATATAAGTGCCAGAGGGGTGGCTGTTTGTCAGATTCGCCTGACTGAGTGTGTGCGTGTGCGCGCGCGTGTGTTTGTCGGCAGCACGAGCAGCTGTGGTCTGAGAAGGAGGACCTGTTGGTGGGGATGGAGACAGCGAGGAGCACCGTGAGACAGCTGGAGGGGCAGCTGCAGGAGACTCACAGACACACGGCCGCGCTGGACAGAGACCTGCAGGCCGAGAGGCTGGTGAAGGAACAGAAGGCCAAGGTATCTGCGTCACAGAGTCTCACCGCACCGCACCGCGGGAGAAACTCGCACACATGAAACGACACGGGGAAAAAAAGAGAGGGAGGGGGAGGAAGGCAAACAGAGAGAGAGACAAACAGACTTGGGACGAGGAAGCTGAAGTCGAGCGGTCGTTCAGACGTGCCGTGTGGGTGTGTGTGTGTCCCCACGGGGCGGAGGGCTGTAAGAGGTTGTTGTGCGTTTCTCCAGGATGTGTCCGCGGCTCTCAAGGAGGTGGAGGAGCTGACAGCTCAGCTCCGCAAACTCAACCAGCAGTCTCAGCAGACCGCCCAGGAGCTGGAGCAGCTACGCAAGGTACACACACACGCACACACACACGCGTATCAGCTGAATCAAGAAGTCACTACGAGGTAATGTGTCGCCGCTGGTCCTTAAAAAAAAAAAAACGACAAGTACAGGAGGATGTGAAAGTTGCATTTTCGCCTGCTAGTGCTGGAGGCCTTGCTTCTCCATTAGGAGAGCCGGGCTGAGAGGACACGTGAACACGGAGCCCGCCTGGAACAGAACCGTTGTGTGGGCTCATGCCCACACAACTGACTGTTTTGTATCTCCCACTGAAGAGTCTATCGTCGTTATGACTTAACTTGGCACTCTGAACGTTGGCCTTATTGCGTGCATTGGATGCTGGTGTGCGTGCGTGCGTGCGCGCCGATGTAAGGTGTGTTTCTCTGTTCCCTGTGCCGCAGGAAGCGCAGCAGAACTCCCTGTTGGACATGGAGATGGCAGACTATGAGCGGCTGGTCAAGGAGCTCAACACCAAGCTCTCAGAGAGAGATGTGTTTGTGGAGGACTTGAAGACCCAGATCAAAACACACACTCAGAAGGAGGACACACTCCACCAGGAGATCGGTGTGGCTACACACACACACACACACACACACACAAACAAACAATATGACCCACTGACTTGCTTTCTCTGCGGGCAATCCACCACCTAGTTCATTAATAACCAGGCTGGGATCAAAAGACTCATGCTGTTATACAATTACCTTCATATAATGCTCCTTGTTCGTGTGTGTGTGTGTGTGTGTGTGCCTCAGAGTCTCTGAAGACACAGGTAGACCAGGGGGAGGAGAAGACCTCCAAGATGAAACAGCTGCTGGTGAAGACCAAGAAGGATCTGGCTGATGCCAAGAAACAGGTCTGTCCCCCACAGATGACATCTTCCAATGTACGCTATAGGTCTGTGTACGTGTGTTAAACTGTGCTTGTGTAAGCAGGATGCCACTCAGATGATGCTGCAGGCCTCTTTGAAGGGAGAACTGGAAGCTCACCAGCAGCAGCTAGAGAGCTTGAAGGTAAACTACTGTTGTTATCAAGGCCCTCTACATTGGTTTAGGCAGGACCTAAGAATCTACCTGTTACAAAAGGCGAATACGTGTGTGTGTGTGTGTGTGTGTGTGTGTGTGTGTGTGTGTGTGTGTGTGTGTGTGTGTGTGTGTGTGTGTGTGTGTGTGTGTGTGTGTGTGTGTGTGTGTGTGTGTGTGTGTGTGTGTGTGTGTGTGTGTGTGTGTGTGTGTGTGTGTGTGTGTGTGTGTGTGTGTGTGTGTGTGTGTGTGTGTGTGTGTGTGTGTGTGTGTGTGTGTGTGTGTGTGTGTAGATCCAGGTGTGTGAGGTATCAGCAGAGAGGCACAGGCTGCAGGAGCAACTGAGGTCAGTCCTGGAGCAGCAGCAGAAAAGCTCCTTCTCTCTCCAGCAGAGGATCAGCGCCCTGCAAGAGGAGTGTCACACCACCAAGGTACGCATGCACGCACGCACGCGCACCTGTTGCCCCAAAGGACCATCTGTTACACGTGCCAAGAGGAGTACACTTTGTCCTTTCAGCCCTCTCACTCTACCTTTCTCTCCTCTGCTACGCTCTCCTCTTGCTCTCCCTCCACCCTTAGTTTTTTTCTTTTTTTTTTTCTTCTATCTTGCCTCTTTCGCCTCTCGCCATTACTCTCCTCCCCTCACACAAACGCTCCATCCTTCCTCCCCTCTCCATTTTCCTCCCATCTCTCCTCCTTCCATTAGCTCGGCCCAGCCCGGCTCCGGTCCTCAGTGCTGTAGAAATATTGTTACAGATCTCCCATCAGCCGTGCGTGAGTGTGCAGCGCTGCTAAATGGCTGAAACCATTTTTCATTGGGAGGGGTGCCCCCCCCCCCCCCCCCCCCCCCCCCCGGGAATATGGTTGGTGATAAATGAATCAGTCCAGCTCCACAGGAGAGGAAGTGCTGCCGGGTTCCCCCCCCTCCCACCTGAGGGACGTTCACCACAAGTTGTTTTAATTACACTCTTCTTCTCCTCCGCTCACTCATTCTCTCCCCCTCCCTCCCATGATACAGATACGGAAGGCGTCTCTAGCAGTGCGTTTGCCCTACAGCCCCACAGCTTGCTTGCCTGCTTCCTGTCCTCTGCAGTTTCCTTGCTGCGTGAGGCCGTGTTGTGTCTGTGGACGGCATCTGACCGTGTGTTCTGGCGTTCCCAGGCCGAGCTGACCTCCACCGCCAAGGAGTTCGACAGCTACAAGGTGCGAGTCCACAATGTCCTGAAGCAGCAGAAGAGCAAGACCACCGCCCAGAGTGACGGAGACACCAGCAAACTGGAGAGGTACGGACAGCGTGTGTGGGTGTGTGTGGTCTATGCTATGTGTGTGTGTGGTGATGTCTGTAACGTCAGTATGGAGTCAGGTGGCTGAGCGGTGAGGGAGTCGGACTAGTAATCCGAAGGTTGCAAGTTCGATTCCCGGTCATGCCAACTGACGTTGTGTCCTTGGGCAAGGCACTTCACCCTACTTGCCTCGGGGGAATGTCCCTGTACTTATTGTAAGTCGCTCTGGATAAGAGCGTCTGCTAAATGACTAAATGTAACGTGTGTGTGTGTTTCAGGGAGCAGATGGAGAGCGTGGTGGAGCAGCTGCAGGTCAAGCTGCAGGACAGCCAGCAGGGTCTCCGGGCCGGCGCGGCAGAGCTGCAGCAGCTGCAGGCGGAACACGACACGCTCCTGGAGAGGCACAACAAGATCCTCCAGGAGACCGTCGCCAAGGAGGCCCAGCTCAGGGAGAGGTGCGTTGGGCGTGGCGAGCGCGGGGCACCCTCGGCCCGTGCCAGCGGATCAAGTTCGACCCGAACGAAAACCCCTCTTACCCCTCGGCCTCTCTAACGCGGTCTGTCTCGCTCCCTCCCTGCTTCCTGTGCCCCCCCCCCCCGCCCTCCATCCTCCACCCCTCCCAGACTCCTGGCTCTCCAGACGGAGAGCGTGTCCCTGCGTAACGAGCACGCCCAGACGGTGGCCCAGCTGAGCCGCCAGACGGAGGCCCAGCGAGCGGCCTTCAGGGAGCAGATCCGCCACCTGCAGGACGAGCACAGGGCCACGGTGGAGACGCTGCAGAGCCAGATCAGCAGGCTGGAGAAGCAGCTGTTCGCCCTGCAGAGCCAGTCCAGTAAGGGCCCGCTCAGGCAGTCAGTCGCATCGGCCCGGGGTGGCTTCCAGGGGGGGGGGGGGGGGGGCTTAGGAATCCGGGTGACATAGCTGCGGAAGAATTCGAGAGATTCTTTGCAACTGTGAAGTGTTTTTTTAGTTTTTTCTTTATGCCTCTGTTTGAGGAGAGGGGAAAGAGATCTCGGCGTGGGGATTCTGAGCAAAGCAGAGCTGGAAGCTCCTATATCACCTCCCACACATCTGTCCTTCTAGAAACATTCAGAGTAAACACACACACACACAAGTGTGGGCAATCTGTCACTTTATTCCTCAGAGGACCGTAGCGACCAGTGTTGTTATGAAGCGTAGCCAGACAGCGCTGTCTGGAGGAAGGCAGCCGTGGTTTGAGGAATAGTCCCGCTGGTTAGGGAGTTTAGGATTACTCAAACAGCTCCGTGGAAACGTAGCAGGGACTTGACCTGCAGCCGTTGTCTTTGTGTTCCTCTCGTTCTATCTCATACTCGCATAACGTGCGCGCGCGTGTGTGTCTGTCATCTTCCTCTTAACTTGTCGAGGTGTTTACAGTGACACTCCCTGGACCTCCTCTTCCTCCACCCGCCCCCCCGCCTCCCCTGGGAGAGACGCAGGCATCTGAAGAGTCTGGTCGTTAGTGTGTCGTAATGCACACTGGGGTTGATGTCCCAAAGCGTCTTAAACGGCCTCCTCTCCTCATTCCCTCGCAGCGTTACCGGAGCTTAGCCGAGCTCGGCCCGCGCAATCTGAATACAGCCCCACCTCGCCCTCCCTTCAGACACCTGTCTATGACGCCTTCTAATATGAGGTCTCGCCGTCCTTAGTTCTCTCTGATTTCGTCCAATCCTGAGGTGATAATGACCTGTCCAGATTACTGGTGTGATGTATTGTGCTCAGGTGATGCAGTGGGTGTGTGTGAGGGTCGGTGAGATGTGGGGTGTGAAGGACTGCACATTGCTCATCCATCAAGCGGCCCATGTACACCCACCATATCCCCTCACATAGACAAACACAGCCTCCTTCTCTGTTTCACACTTTCTATTATTCACAATTTTTCTCATTGCCCTGTCACCCCCAGCTCAGTCACTTCCAATTCGATTTTTTTTCCTCTCCCTTTTCAGGCCACTGAAATGTACTGTACACTGTGCACCAGCGCCCTCCCATGGTGAACCGCAGTAGTAAATATCACCGTCTTCAACCAAGATGTATGACTGAAGAACGGTCTAACGGTCTTGTCCCCCTCCGCAGGTTTGACTCCAGCCCAGTCCAGCCGTAAGCCTGCGGTGGACCGCAGACCCCCAGAGCAGGGGGCCTTGGGGGGCTTCAACCTCGCCCTGAGCGAGATGCAGTCCATGGCCAGAGAGGAAGGAGAGGGAATGGAGACCACCGAGACCGAGTCCCTCTCCCCAGCCCACACCCCCCTACCTTCCCTGGAACAGCTCCTCACCTCCCCGGACCCCAAACAGGGTTTGTGTCGTTTGGTTTTTTTTCTTCTTCAGATCATGAGCAGTGTGTCCGTGTCAGGCCCCGGATATTTCGTGTTCAAAGGCGTTCGCTGAGCTGTAAGCGAGCGTGTATGTGACGTGAGGCGTGTGCGCGTGTGTGTTGCGGTTCCCCAGAACCGTTTGTGTGGCAGGTGGAGCCGACCAAGGAGGAGCTGAGCCAGAAGCTGACCACAGTCTCCCGCAGCATGGAGCACATGAACAGGTACACGGGAGTCAGGTGGCTGAGCGGTGAGGGAATCGGGCTAGTAATCCGAAGGTTTCCAGTTCGATTCCCGGTCATGCCAACTGACGTTGTGTCTTTGGGCAAGGCACTTCACCCTACTTGCCTCGGGGGGAATGTCCCTGTACTTACTGTAAGTCGCTCTGGATAAGAGCGTCTGCTAAATGACTAAATGTAATGTAAATGTCAACAGCCTGCTGCACGAGACCGAGGCCACCAACGCTGTCCTCATGGAGCAGGTCACGGTACGTACACACCCACACACTCTCTCTCTTTCTCACACTCACACACACACACACACACACATATACGCCTGTGTGTGTTGACGTCGCGTGCGCGTGCGCAGCTGCTGAAGAGCGAGGTGCGCCGCCTGGAGCGCAACCACGAGCGGGAGAAGAGCGTGGCCAACCTGGAGTATCTGAAGAACGTGCTCCTCCAGTTCATCTTCCTGCGGTCGGGCAGCGAGAGGCAGGCACTGCTGCCCGTCATCCACACCATGCTGCAGCTGAGCCCCGAGGAGAAGAACAAGCTGGCGGCTATTGCACAGGGTAGGTACACGCACGCGCACGCACAGACACACCGTGCATGTACGCCATCTCTTACACACGTACTCACGGTCACGTGGAATAGCTCTCCTGAGTCACCCGTCCCCACTCGTTGTGTGGTCGTGCACTGTCATGTTTTGTGTTGGTTTCATCATTGGTCATGTTGGTGATGTCATGTGATGCCCCTAGGCGAGGAGGAAGTGGGAGGAGCCAGAGCATCAGGGTGGTCCTCCTATCTACACAGCTGGTCTGGGATCAGGTGAACACCCCCCCCCCCCCCCTTCCCCAGACTGTCACCACAGCGGCCGGACACTCTCCTACATATCATCAGGCATTTACCCGACCCTTACCTAGACACTCATAAAACTTCCCTGGCATTACTTGTAGAAGCTAGTTTCCTAATCACGTTCAAGTATATCTTTTTATATCAACACGTGACCTTATGTTCTTGACTTGCCTTCTCAAAGAATTAACTGGTTTGTCTAATTAACTGGAGCAATTTAAAATATCTGTGTGACCTCACATACTTGAAGGAAAGCCAGTCGTTACTTAACAAAACCAGCCAGTCAATGTTCTGTTAAACCGGTGGTTTTTAAACTGTGGGGGCCTGAATTTCTTCCTAGTTTTTAACAGGGGCCTGAGTATAGAATTACTGTGTTAAACAGGCAAAGTTACTGAATCCATGGTTTGTTCTAACATCAATGCCTTTCTTATTATACCGAAATGGGACCATTTTAAGATGATGTCATCTTTTCCTTATCCTGTATTTTTCCAATGTTTTTTCATTCAATATCCTAAAGCACATCAGCACTGGAAACACTGCTTGGATTGAGATTAAAGAGTTTGGTTATTTTTCTTCTGTTAATATAGCTTTTGTTTCATTTCTGTGCATTAATGTATGAATCCAAAGCTCAATGATAATGTGAAGATAATAATTTGTTATTAGGAGCACTTTATTTAATGACTGTGATGCTCAAGACTCATGACACAAAGGGGACCTGAACTGTTGTATTTGCACTCAGATCCGCATGAAAGTAAACCAGTGGAAAATATGATCCCTGTTTGACCACATCTGACCTAATACTAATTGGAAATATGCTAATGTATTCCATGTCTAAACCCATTTGGCAGCTGCTTATTCCTCATTGAGCCCTATCGGATGAGTAATATAAACATGGGAACAACTGAATGTATTTTTAACAAATTATTTTATATTTATACGTGGGATATATGTGTTAACTAAAAGGGCAGAATGTTAATGAGATCATTGTTTGCCTAGTGCTTATGGTTTCAATGGTGGGAGTTTCTAGTCTTTGCGGCTGAATTTACTGTCTGAAGGCTCTGATGCTCTGTTATAGACTAAAGACAGCAATTACTATGTATCTTTAGATTTGGCATTTGTCGTTTAATGGGGAGCTGACCCGGAGTTGTTTAACTAAACACCAGAATAAAACATTGCAAATAAAACGAACGCGTGTCTGTGATCATTTAGGGTGGTCATTTTACCAGACCAATGAAATATGCCTCCATATTTTGGCAGATGATGCTTCTGCAGGACACACCTCCGACAGCTACCAGACACAGATTCACTCACTCTCATCATGCACACATCGAACTGGCCAGAAGTGTTCTTTCTCCTCCATCAGAGAACTGCTGCCTTTTAAGGAAATCTATGCAATTTCTGATACCACCACACAAGCAGTCTAAAACGCTTGTGTAATTGTTATGCAATGGATAACCAAATTGAGTTTACTTGCTCTGCAGTTTTCCCATTGATACACCTGTTAATATTTTGGGCATATTTAGCGTTTTTACTCGTTAAATTACAGTAAATCCAGCACACTGAGTAAAGCCTTGCAATGGTTGGAGATTTATGCCTCCGCTCATGAACCGCCATGTTGAGCCGTCGTGCCTCCAGATAAAAGCAAAATTGTAAAAGTAGCCAACTTAACATATTTGTGGCATTTTGTTCTTATTTCACAGATTTCCCACTAAGCATTTGGTTATTTAATCACAAGTCTCCCAATAAGCGCTGTCACATTGAGAGTGTGCGCGTTTCCCTCAATATAAAACTGATTTGAAGTTCAAGGGGCGGGTCTAGTCCAGTAAAATTACATTGTAGCAGCTCGCCTACATACTCCAACACAAGAAAAATAGGCGAGGTTCCTTCGCCATTGCTAAAGAAACTTGTGTCCAGTTGCAGTTTACGGCAGCTGGAAACATCTGGAGAGCAGCAGAAGACTATTCCTGACTCCAGCTTGAAATCTGTTAGAAAAATGCTTGGGGTGACAGAAATGACCAACGGGTAAGTACATAACACAAACTGAATACACCGAAATTGTTGATTGATAAAATATATTTTTGAGGACTCACCACTTTCTATGCAGGACTGACAAATGCCGTTCGTTAAGACTGCGTATGTAACGTCCCGTTTGCTTGTCTGGCGGATACTGGTATAGGGCGCAAGGATAAGTAGGTTATTGCCGATTCCATCCTATTGAAATACACTTGCCTAACGATCTGTTAGGAATATGTACAGTTTAGAACTTTTTAGGCCAAACGCAGCTGATCTACTGGATCCTTTATTGCAATGTCATAAATGAATAAGAACAACAAAGCAGTTGAACTACAACAATGAAATGAACACAATGCCAGTGAAAACCTTGTGCGCTGACTAACTATAGGAAGTGCCTTTCATTCTGACCCTTAACTCTTGATCTCTGGCTGCAACCCCACTGACCCCAGTGGGACCCCCTTGACCAGTCTACAGCACACTTGTAGACACCACTGTAGACCTCAAGCAACCGTATGAATGCTGACTCAAACTTACTGATGGAGTAAGTATAGACAGCATTATAATGGAGGAATTGGAGTCTGAGAACTCCACTCAGCTTATTATAACTATTATTAGTGCTCGTCTTGACTTGTACCCCTCAAGATATTTTCCAAATTCCCAAACATCCGTTTCCTGGCATATTAATTACTCCCTACTGCACTCCACCCATATGTGTGTATCTATGTGTTTGTGTGGGTGTGTGTGGGTGTTTGCTCTTAGCGTGTTTGTGCTTCAAGGGTATGTCATTGCTGAGACTACTGCCAGGAAGAAAAACGTTTTTTCCTGTCCTATAGTTCACTAGAATACACTCTGAAGTAAACACGCACACACACACACACACACACACACCAACTGAGATGTTATGTGCTTGCCCAGCACTGGTCATTCTGCCAAGGCAGCAGTGTTTCTTACCCTGCTGTTATGTGTGAATAGCTTCCTGCCTTTCTACAGTGTTTACTATCGCTCTCCCTGTCTCAGGGATAAATGAATGGAGGGAGGGGAACACAGATGAGATTGAATGGTGGAGATTGAGGACAAGAGATATAGGGTTGCCATATTGTCAGAAAAGTTAAAGATGTAACCTTTTACATCTTCAGCTTTTCTGACATCTCCCTCCTGGTAGAACAGGTAGAAGGTTATGAGAGAAGAAATAGAGAGAAAAGGAACTGATGTAAAAAAATAAAAGAAACCTGAGCTGGAAATAAGGGTTTGTGATGAAAGATGGAAAGGCTGTCTATTAGTGAAATGGAGAGAGTGGAATAATGACACAGTGTCATATCGATACAGAGGAAAACATGAAATGAAAGACAGAGACCCTCCCGGACCAGGAATGTCCAGATAAACATATGGCTCTCTCCCTCCCGCAGCCTGACTGGACACTACTGTTACCACAGGATGCATACACACGCACACACAAAGTAGCTCATTCACTGGCTCACAGTAGTTTGTGTGTGTCCATTTGCAAACTCATTATTTTCTTCTAGTATTACACGCCCCCGCACGTCTTCTGGCTTCATCAGCATGTTGGCACAACTCAGGCTTACCTCTATCCTGTCCCCATCTTGTTTAGAGTAACACTGGATGTGACCTGCACCTACAAAGCCTGCTTGAGGTGTCATGAGACTAACACCGAGCTCTACTGTGGTTAGGTTCGAAAGGGTTTGGATGTTGATACACAAAGCAGGAAGCCAAGCTTGATCACGTACAGTATTAGCACTACCTTCTAGTGGTGGTAATGGGTAAAACAACAACATTAGAATGAGTAGCCGTATCGGTAGTTTCCTGTATTCGATGGGCTCTGTGACACAAAAGCTATTTTTTTCTAGTCACTCTCAGAATAAACAAAGCTGGCTCCCCAAGCCATATATGCTTCAGCCTACCATTTAAACTGCATTCTAAACTCGAATTGTCGGGATAATTGCATGTTTTGGGGGGGGGGGTTCTGGATGGAAACCTAGAATGATGGTCTGGCTCACTGGCTCAGAGGTCAGTTGTGGCTTTTGGCTTCAGCAGAAGTAGCTGTGAAGATGAATCATAGTTTAAATGTGACTAGGCTTAACTAGTGGACAGAGCGTGAATCCATGAGTCCTTGTAGGGAGGAATACAAAGTGAAAGTATGGATGCAAACACGGTCACGCAGATATTGTGAGTTGTGGAGAAGAGCTTATTCCGAAGAAGTTATTCTGCAAGGATCACACTCTTCTATCCTTTAACCAGTGAGCATCTGGGCCAATTGATCTAATCTGAGGCTGTAGAGAGGTCGAGAAAATAGGAACAGGATGTGATGCCCCCTCCAGCAGACCCCCACTACTCCCGCCCCCACACACACACACACCCTGCCCCCTTGTGTGTCCCTCCCCATCTAGTCCCCGTGCCATCACAATGGTCCTCGCAGTAGCAGTTAGTGGAGTAGTGAGAGAGCAGTTTGGGCCTGACCTGATGTGCCTTGGCGGGGCTGTGTGTCCTTCAGCCCCCCTACCCTGACACCCTGATGACAGCCTGTGAGTCAACATGGAACCACAAGCAGCCTGTCTGCCAAGCCCAGCGCCACAGGGACAGCACACAGGAAATGATGTGGCCCGAGTGAGATAGAGAGGGACAGACAGAGAGAGCGATAGTAGCTGTAGGGACAGCGGATCAGTGACACCACTTGGAGGACATCAGTTGCAGCGGGAGTAGCCTCGTGCCCGGACAGTACTTCAGGAGCAACAGGCTTACATTGGCCATCCAGGAGAGTTTGGTGAGGCCTGCATCTGTGTTTGTTCACATTACACATACATGCATTTGCTGTTGAGGGCAGATTCGGTTGGTTTCTGCTCTACAGCTCAAATGGTAGCCTTCAGAATGGGGAAGACTGGTCAAGCTGTGTGTTTTAAACACTGCATTCATGATGAGGCTTGGGTATCTGTAATAACTGAAACATTATCTGTCAAATCAGTGCCATTTTGGCAAGTCAGTGTGAAGTGAATTGCAACTTAACAATCTTCCCCGCACACTTTTAAATTGCTTACAGTTTGAGAAACTGTTCTGTAGGTCTGTATATATTGTGGATTATAGCATTATTGTACTAATAATTGTATATAAAGTCAGCATAGGTAAGTATTGCGAACTCAGCTATTTTAACTCTAGTTTGAGAGGATTTAAACCTAGGATTCAAACCGAGGATTCAAACCGAGGATTCAAACCTAAATATCCTACCCATTCCCTTAAAAGCCAGTCTTCCAAAACATGAATGTGCTTCCTGACTACTGGCAGTAGTCAGACAGAGGTGGGTAGACAGACAAGTATTCAATCATTGCATTCAAGCCCATCCAATCATTGCATTTGGTCTGAATGCCATCCAATCATTAGTGCCGGTCAGACCTTAATGATTGGTTGTATTTATTACAGTCCTGCAACGCCCACAGATATCTGATTGATTTCAATTTACTGTTAAACCTTTCGATTTGTTGGTTGCTATCAAGAAGTTTATGTCAGCAAATATGATGAAAAAGTGCTTTACAACAACATTACCGGCGCTGCCTTTAAGTTGGATTGAATCGAATTTTATAGTAACACGTGAAGTTATATAGACTACACGTCATGTATTTATACGTTTGCGGCAGCCTCCGAACGGTTTAGAGATCCAGCAGTTCCTGTGTTGTCCAGAAGGTGGCAGGGTAGGCACATGGTGTGGTAGGCTTCCTCTCACCCGTTACCAGAGAGGTGGGCGATCCCTCCGAGGGGAGGAGGCACGTCTGCTGGCTTGTGTTCTGGCGTGTGTGTGTACCGTTCAAACTTGAACCCGACAACTGTCACTCGGCAAATTCCTACGTTCATTTCAAGCAACAAGCACGTTTATTATCGTTCCCAGCTGTGGGATTCAATTGATCAACATCTGTCTCTCTGATCAGTTGTCATGCACCAGAACATATCCCTCCATCCATCCATTCATCCTTCCCTGGGACTGCAGTGCTCTCTGTTCAAGTGATGTTGGCTGGTAGAAATACTCTCAATCACAGCAGTTTAAATATTATTGTTACCACTTAAGAGCCAGCGCTGCAGTATTTTAAGACATTTTTATTGTGAGCCTGTTGCAGCTAGTCAGTGGTAAAGAGATGTGTCATAGTTGTGCTAATGGGTGTGTGTGTGTGTGTGCGTGTGTGTGTGTGTGTGTGTGTGTGTGTGTGTGTGTGTGTGTGTGTGTGTGTGCGTGCGTGTGTGTGTGTGTCTGTGCAGTTGACTGATAACGACAGTGGTGTAGAATGCTGTGCAGGTTAAGGCAGGCAGAAGATGGTGAAGGCCACAGGGTGTGTACACTCAGCAGAATTCTCCACTTCCACATCTCTGCAGCACATACTTCCCAATTGCACAAGTAAACACACACTCACACACAGACACCTGCTCACGCAAGCACACACGCGTCCCATTCTGTATTAACCAATAATATCCATCTAGAAAGAGGAACATTAATGTTCTGTCAGTCTCACACTCGACCCTGCCTCAGATCTTTCTGAACCCTGAGCGACAGGCAAGTAGACCTCTTTGATAATCTTCCACTGGAGTCCACAGCGATTGGTGACACTCTGTCTAATGATAAACAATGTTGTGATTGCATTCGGTATTATTAAGGAAGTTCCTCTATCACGTCTAGTTCTGCTCTCCCTGTTTGCCTGTGGAAGGAGAGAACGTGTTCTCTCTCTCTCTCTCTCTCTCTCTCTCTCTCTCTCTCTCTCTCTCTCTCTCTCTCTCTCTCTCTCTCTCTCTCTCTCTCTCTCTCTCTCTCTCTCTCTCTCTCTCTCGAGGGGAGTTCTACAGAAGCAACACACGCACGCTGTTGGGGACGTTGACAGAGTTTCTAGAGTATAGCTATTGGTGATGTCGGCAGAGCGTGCGTGCTAGGGCCCGTGTGCGTGGGACTGTGCATGGGCATGCGTGGCTACGACCCTAGAGAGGTGGGTTAATTTATGGTGTGTAGGGTTCTATGGAGGAGCTGAAAGAATGCGCTGTAGGGAGGTGAAGCCCACAGTGTCCACGTGGCTGGGCCAGCTCTGGTCCATGTGATTCATAGGAAATGATTCCTAATATTCCTCAAGTACCACCGACTCAGGTGGTAGCAGAGGTTGTGTTCTGTTTGGAGTGAGGAACTTTGTTGATTTCATCAGGTGACCCGTGGCCAGCTGATAGACGATATCTCCTCGTCTGATGTTGGGCTTTGTGGGTGCAAAGGACAATGACTGTGTTTTGATTGATTCTCGTGAAAGATGCACGTCAGACGTCTCTGTGTGATGATGAAGCAATGGACCGGGTTCTTTGGAACACACACCCCTGCAGACCCAGCCCAGGTCTCTGACACCCTGCTGACGCAAGATACTGGAGGGAGATGAGAGAACTGAGTTACTATCATCAGGGAACAGACACAGCGCTGAACTGATAGTAGAGGAACTTTCCCTCCTACCCCTGCTTCTCCCTCTCTGGCTCTATGTCGGTATCTGTTTGCCACTCTCTCTCTCTATATATATATCTATTTTCTCCTCTGCCCCTGGTCTCTCTCTCTCTTTCACCCTCCTGCTCTCTATCTTTCTCTTTCCCTCTTGTCATTGGGTAAAGAGGGACACTGATATCCTATCAGAAACAGGAGTGTTTCCATGTTGGCTGGCAGGCAGCAGGATGGGGGGGGAGGAAAGAGAGGGGGGTGGGGTGGAAAGGAAACACATGAACATTAAAAGAGAAAGTACACTGCAGCACAATTGGCTTTCTCATTCTTTGGGAAGAAAACCCCCTCTCCCCCTTCTCTCTCTCCTCTCTCTCTCTTTCTCTCGCTCAATCTCTCTCTCTCTCTCTCTCTCTCTCTCTCGCTCTGGGACCTTCCCTCTCTACCTGAGGAGGGGGAGGAATGAGGCGCTGATAGGTGATCAAGAGTTGAGCCACGCCCCCCCCCCCCCCGGTGTATGTGTGCAGGTCAGTCGTCGGGGTGTGTACTCTGGAGGTGTGTGTGTTCCTGACACGAAGAGAGGGAGAGAGGGAGCATGGAATGTGTAGCCAGCTGTTAAGGAGAGAGACAAGACATATCTGCTGAGTGTTGCCCAGGTGTGATATCCTGTCCTGGTCTAGGAGAGAAGAGGACAGTGGGGGTAGACTGTGTTTTTTTTGGTGTCGGTTCAGCTAGCACTGGCACACACACGCATGCTCGTGGGATTACTGTTGCTGCGTCCCCGGCCGGTGGTGGGAAGGGAAGGAAGGAAGTAAAGGAAGGAAGGGAGAGAGAGAGGGAGAGAGAGAGAGAGAGAGAGAGAGAGAGAGGAGGGAAGATGAATGCGCTGAGACTGAAGGAGCTGTCTAACTCAGACCTGTACCGCCGGAGACAGGAGAGACCCGACAGCTATGGGAGCGTGGCGAGAGACAGCCTCAGGTGAGACAAAACCCTCTCCTTCTCCCGTTGTGGTTATCTTTGAGTGTTTTGCTCTCTTTTCTGTTTCTCCCTCTCTCTGGGCCTCTGTTTGACCAGTACGTTGTGCAAACTTGGTGTGCTCTGGTCTGTGTACTGGTCTGGGGGATGGTTACGGAAAGGGTGGGGTCGGGGAGTGGGGTTAATAGTGAAGCAGAAGTTGAGGTGAGGGTGAGGCAGAGGTTTAGCCGGTATATGCAGAGTCATTCGTGAGTCATTGTCCCTCAGTACTGTATTACTCACTCTCTTGTGAGTCTGAATGACTGGACTGTGTAAAGGCCATTTTGTATGTTTCTTCTGAACAGTTTTGATACAATTCTAATATGAAAGAGTCTTTTAAAATCTGATCATCAGAATTATGTGAAGCATTCCTCCTTTCTCACAGACAGGTTTGTGTGAGTGTGTATGTGTGTGTGTGTGGTTGATCCTGCAGTGATTAGAGGGCTGAAATGCGAGGAATGCAGCCTGAGCTCTTTAGAGGTGACCCCAGACAGACACAGTGCTGCAGTACACAGCACAAAAACACACACACACACACTACATCTACGTATACCATTCCCAGGAGGCAGTCACATCCTATAACACACACACACACACACATACACACAAACACACGATGCCCCGAGTGAAATGCAAGCTCAGCAGCTTTGAGCTACAATGTGTGTATTATGTTGTGCTGTTTTGTCCCTGTCCCTGGTTTGTGCTGATGGACGGCCCCTGGTACTTGACTGCCAAGCAGATTCCCACATATCCTCCTGGCCCGAACCAGGAAATGGGACTTTACAATGAGGGCGGGACCAGCAGGCGGAGGGAGATGAAGGGACATGGGGGTGACTGGCAAACGAGACCGAGACCACACTTGTCACGTTGTGCTGATGGATGGATGTGCACTCGAGCCAAACTCATGGCAAAAAATGCATGGTGTTATGTAGCGTGTTTTCCTAAACCACTCCTCAGTTGTCATGGTTCCTGTTGACACAGTGGAGACACATAGAAAGGTTTTGTTTGGTTAGCTTGGTTGGTGTTAGTGTTAGCGCTTGTAACGTCTGCAAGACTAAGCTCTGCTTCCTAGTATTCGCACAAGTATGTAAATAAGAAGCAAAATGTGTATCAGAAAACTCTATAGGTGATAGTGTTGGTAAGTTTTCTCTCTCGGTTCCTCTCCCCCAGGTCTGTGTTAGGTCTGTACTACTGTGTCTCAAGCTGGGCAGAGTTGTGTGTACTCAGAGCTGGTGGGGTCAACACCTCCTCAGGGTTCTCCTAGTAACCCGGGGCATATACCAGACGACTTACCGGTGTGCCGGGTCCAAGGTGGGGTTGAAAAGTGCAAAGCTGCCGCTACTCTGAGGTTGTAAACTGGAATCCACACTCCTGTGGTCTGCCTTTAGGGCTCATTAGATATGCAGGCATTCAGTGAGGGTTTGCGTGGGATTTTATCGGTGTACGGTATATAAAGTTCTTGAGGTGATAGGAAATGTTTACCCACAGGCCGGTAGCACCACCAGGAGTTATATCTGGCTGGTGCAGCAACTGGGATACGGATGCTGTACCTACAGTAGGAGAAGGGCTCAGAGATCTGTGGGTGAATTAGTGGAGGTTATAGCCTGTGGGAGAAGAGCATGCTGGAGGTGAGGTGAGCTGGGAGGGGCCAGGGGAGGAGCCTGGGAGGGTTCTGGGGACATCCAGGTGCCTCACTTCCTCCCGGAGCCATGCAGCCTCAGGGGGGTCATGGTAGCATCCTGCCTCTGGCCCTGACCCAGGTCGGTCCCAGATCTCAGATCTAGCCCAGGTCTAGAGTGTACACTGTTGCCACACAACCCCTATGTACACAACTTGGCTGGTGCTTGAGCAACAAAAGGTCTGCAGTTGGACTATTTCAGCAACAGGAAATGTGCTACCATGGTGATTTGTTCTCCTTTATCGAGACTAAGAGATGACGCTCCTCTGGAAACAGTTTCAGGAAATAGCATTCCAAAAACTTGAATATTGCCATGCATCGCTTACAGATGTTAAGCAATGTTTACGTGCGTGGGTGTATGTGGGTGTGGGTGCCTGCGTGCCAGATCGACTCGCTCCAGGGAGCGTGTCGTGTGTGTCTCTGCGTGTGTGTCTGGATGTGCTTACGCTTGAATGTCTATGGGTGTATTTGTACAGTGCGAGTCGTCTCTGAAGTATTTGTGCACGCGTGTGAGGCTGTGAACCCACCACCCAGAGACAAATATTAAAATGGTTTAGCCATGGACAGAAGAGCTAAGTCCTCCTAAGTCCAAGAGACACTCAGACCTTTAACATGTGTTAGTTTACTTGGCTGGAATGTGAGACAGCCAAACCTTTTTATTGGCTTGAAGACTGCAATCTTTGCAAAAACCCCCAAAGCCCTACAAAGAACCGACTAGGACATCCAAAGATGTTTGCGTTATCTCTATGTGATAGCCTACACGGGTACTGAACTGACACCCTGAAGCCTCACCCGCGGATCAGCATGTTGCTCTCCGTGCCATCTCACATCCCCTGTGTCCAGTTACAAGCTACCTGTGGCTGTGTGTGTCAGTGTGCAGCTTCAGTCTCTAGGTGGCAGTGTTCTGCTGTAGAAGGAGAGTGTCAGTGTTGCTATGGTACACTGTTGCTGCTGAAGAGGCTGCTCTGAAATGTGCTTCTGCCAACCTAGTTAGGTTAGTAGGACACGTAGGTAGGTAGCTAGGTAGTAGGTAGGTAGGTAGGTCGGTCGTTTGGTCAGTCGGTTGGTTGGTCGGTCGGTCGGTAGGCGATAGGTACGTTAGACAGTTGTTGTTGTCATAGAAAATGGCATGCATAAGTACACAGATTGTACCCACAGAACAATGAAGTAGGGTAGGCTCTGACCATTAAGCAAAAAATGATTACATATATGTAAATATAGCCTGACATGTACATAGCCGTGCTACTGGGGTTGAGTCATGGAACAAGGACGACGCGCTGGCCATGTCGTTCGGGTTTGCATCTTGCAGAGGACAGAGAGAGAGAGAGAGAGAGAGAGAGAGAGAGAGAGAGAGAGAGAGAGAGAGAGAGAGGGAGAGAGACAGAGAGAGAGAGAGAGAGAGAGGGTAGAGTGTGTGTGTGGCCCAGATCATGGTCATATTTTTACCTTGTCCAGATCAGGTGTCGCCGTGAAATAAAAGTAGCCCTGGTAGAAATCCTCTACAGCGGTGCTGCGGCCCGTGTTTGTACCTTCAGGCTGCTCATGATGTGTCATGACAGAATTTCTCATGAATACTGGCAAGGGTTACGAAAGGGTTACGAGGGGTATGAAATATACTGCACACAGTAGCTGTGGGTGGACTAAACACATGCACTTTGCATTCTGGCACTTTGTTGCCACCTATAAGAAGAGGAGCGGGGCAAGAGGAGAAATCGCGATTTTCCTGTCCCAGAGCAGCCCTACCTACATATCTCCTACTGCTCCCCGCCTCTGCTTTGTTTTTCTCTCCTTTCTCCTCTCCTTGTCCTCAGAGCAGTAATCAGTCGCCCTGTTTCCTGTTTTGGTCCCGCCCTCCTTCCCATTGTCCTGTCACTCAGCACCAGGTTCCAGGGTGGCTAGAAGCTGGAGCGAGTCTGCCTATCTGTCCGTCCGTCTGTCTGACTGGGTGTCAGGCATTCCTCCGAGGCTCCAGGCTAAGGAGCCGTGGCTAGACACATCGTTGAGGTGTGTCACAGTTCCAAACAATGTTCCAAACAAAACCGCTGCATACAACGGCAGAGAGAGAGAGAGAGAGAGATGGTGGTGGGGGGGGGATCTGCAATGGGAGATCGAGAGTGTAGCTCATTGCTGTTTTGCATAACAAATACAGTACGTCAAAGTGTGACACACACCAGCTGCTTTCAGCGAGGACAAAAAAAGTTGGCTTCTACATTGTAAACACACACACACACGCAGGCACATAGCGGCAGCTGCCAGTTCCAAGTTTGGAGATGAGACTATACTGGGTGTCTATTTGCGGAATGATGGAAGAGTGTCGAGGAGAGGAATGTCACCCGTGGGTCCCTGCATGCTTTAGACCAGAACCTGGCCAGGGAGAGGGGAGGGGGGGGGACACAGGGACCAGACCTGGACACAGGGAGTGGGACACCCCGATCCACAACACCATCCACCTCCTCCGTATGGAAGATTTCACTGACATGATGACAGATGTTAGTGTTTAGTTGGGGTCAACAGAAGAGATAGGACGGGATGTTCTCATCAATAAAAGATGCATTCCCAGCTGCATCTTGTCTAGATTTACGCTCCCGTCCTTTTAATAGAAAGCGAGTGGTCGTTAATTTGAGGAGCTAGTAAGAGTAGTAAGAAGTGCTGAGTTTAGCCACATAAACAGCTATCATTCACTCTGATAGGAGACCCTAGCCACTCGTACGCAGGATGTGTAAATTTGAATGTTGACGTTTTTGGTATACATTTTGAATGACAATAGGGTTAATCTGTGAGATTTCCTGCATTGTGAGTCCGTTCTCTCGTGTTTGGCTTCATATCTCTGGGTTTAGGATTCTTTAACTCCCATGTGCAAAATACTGACTTGCTCAACTTGGACTGGGATCCATGCGTTAAATCTCCTGGATAGCTGAGAGTTCAGCAGCCCTTCTTTACACACACCCACGCACACACACACAAACTCACAAACACACAAACGATGGTCAAGCCCCAGACCCATCGCAATCTAAACATGAATCCTCCTCGAAGCCCAAAGTGTAGCACTCCTCCATGGTGTGTGTGTGTGTGTGTCTATGTGTGTAAGTGTGTGTCCAATGGAATAGTGACCTCTGTCTGATCTGGGCTGGCAACAGGAGGTTGGGCTGTTAGTGAGAGAGTGGACCCCCCCTCCCCCCGCCACAAACAAATCACTAAGACACAGAGGGAGGGGTGAGAAAGAGAAGGCATGAGAAAGGGTGTGAGAGAGGGGGAGAGAGGGCACGCGAGGGGAGGGTGTGCCAGACAGAGGGTGGGGCCGAGTGTGTGTGTGCGTGTGTGTGAGAGAGAGGAAGATCGAGGGTGTGTGTGTGAGAGAAAGAGAGAGCGAGGGTGGGTGGGTGGGAGTAAGTGTGTGCGCGAGAGAGAAAGCGCAGGCTGCCTGCTCCTGCGAGCGGCTCGTCAGTCTGTCCCTGTTGGTGTTGGATCACTGCTCGTTTCAGGACAGGGGCTGGGCGTGCTGGAGATACTGAGCATCTGGGGGAGATAAAGGGCTGAGACATTAGACCGCCGAGCAGCCGTCTCATGGAGGTACAAAGCCGTCCGCTGCCCCCCTCCATCCCGGAGGATGCCGAGGCTCCCGACCTGGCCCCCGCTGAGGTGAACGGGGTGCACGCCGTTCACCATGGCGACGGCGGCGAGGCCGAGGTGCCCGAGTCCAAGTCTCAGAGGAGGCAGAGTGACGTCAAAGTCTACAAAGAGTTCTGCGACTTCTACGCCCGCTTGTGAGTACACGAAGGTTGAGAGTTTAGGATACCAGAGCTTTAGCCGGCTGAGGGTAGTTCACTGACAAGGTGCTGTGTCTGACAAGGTGCCGTACTGGCGTTTGTAGGTCTCAGAGCTTCTTAGATCATCTAAATCCCTGGAAAATATCTGTGTAACTCAGTAATGGTAGTTGATAAGGAAGATCTGGAACACAAACAGTAGCCTTTAAAGAAATGTCTGTACTACAAACAACTTGTTGATTGGTACTTTCTACGTTGATGTACATTTCCCAATGTGAAGAATTGAGATTTTAAGCTTGGTAAGCTTTCTGCGGTACATATATACACACCTAGCTATCTTGCTTCCGTGTTAGCTAGTAGCTATTCCCTAGTGAGAAAGTCTCAGACGGCTATTTTAGTGTTGGGGGGAGTTTGTTATCCAAAGTGAAATATGCCAGCAGGCAGCTGGCATTTGAGGTATGTGTGTGAGAGAGACAGGAAGGACCCAGGAGCTCAGGAGGACAGGCTAAATATAAGGCTGATAGACTTTGAGGTTTGGCTGAATAATTAGGTAGCGAGTGTTCATCCCCCATTAGGTCCGTCACCATGCTCACATGTGATCATCAGTGAATGAACGGAGTGACAAAACGCTCTGTCACTCCGTGACTCCAAGTTGCAACTGTTCTCTGAACATTTCAATGATACCCCATCCAGATTAGTGGAGAGGAGAGGAGAGGAGAGGAGGGGGGAGGGGACAAGATGGGGAGAGGAGAGGAGAGGAGGGGGGAGGGGAGGGGACAAGATGGGGAGAGGAGAGGAGGAGAGGAGAGGAGGAGAGGAGAGGAGGGGGGAGGGGAGGGGACAAGATGGGGAGAGGAGAGGAGGAGAGGAGAGGAGGGGGGAGGGGAGGGGACAAGATGGGGAGAGGAGAGGATAGGAGAGGAGGGGGGAGGGGACAAGATGGGGAGAGGAGAGGAGAGGAGGAGAGGGATGTTTCCACTCAGACATATGCTGACAGCCTGGATGGTTAGGGATCTTCATAGTCAGTAGCAGAATAGAGGACCCATCTCAGTGTGGATGGACAGTATCAGGTCAGAAGTTCACAACCCTGACCCGTCATTAGCCCACCTTCACTTACCAAACTCCCATCCTCTCTCTCTCTCTTTCTCTCTTTCTTTCACTGGCAATGTTTCTGCCATATTATTGTCTCCATCCGTTTCGCAGCTCCTTATCAGTTTCCTTTTCGGGGGGGGGGGGGGGGGGGGTTGGGGGGGGGTACAGAGGCACTGGGGCTGGAAATGCCTAAGGGACGTGTCACTTCCTCTCAGAGTTCTTTGCGGCGGAGCATGGCCAGTCGATGTGTGTGATGTCAGGCCAGGTTCTGCATTCACCAACCACCCTTACCGCGGAGTCTGACAGGCTATTAATAGGCTCTGGCTGTTCGGGGTACGGCAGATGAGAGCTCTGCATTGATCCCATGTCTGCTGTGACAATGAGTTGGTTTTCTGGATCAGGTTACAAGGCCTGAGTATGTTGTGTATTACTGGATGGTTGGGTCACGGGGGTTACTGTAGCTCAGTGGTGAGGAGCTGGAGAGTACTTGGTTCCTGTGTAGTGTGCGGGATGTCGGTGAGAGAGTGTAGGGAGAAAGACAAATGCACTGTAGCTAATATTCCCTCCCATGGTGATGCAGGGGAGTTGCTATGGGCTGAATGGGATCTCTCTTTTGCAGGCCTTACATGGTCTGCTCGTGTGTGGGTCCGTGTCCAGGGTTGTGCCCAGACACACTGTGGAATCCTGACCTTTTAAACAAAGCAGACAGAAAACTCCCCAGCCCTCCTCTCTTACTCCCGCCCCCTCCCTCCTGGACCAGGGCCTCCCCTCAATAATGGAGATGGTCTTGTGGAGGACAACATGACTAGGAGGACCAAGACCGGATGACTTACAGTTGTTAGAACACTTCCATGAGAGTCACACTGGTACTGCACTATGTCTGGTCGTATAAGCTTAGTATGTGTTGACGTATTGTAGAGGCAGTATTCTGTTCTGCAGTCATCCTAGTCCATAGTTGGGAGGTTGGGTGTCACTCCAACAGCCCGTCTTTGTCGAGCTCTAAAACTTATTTGGACTCTGGAGAGTGAGACATGCCCTTATTTGAACTCCCTTCTTTTCTGCCGTCGTCTTTGCACTCGCTCGTCTGCAAACAGTCTTTCATCCTCACACAGTCGTCCTTTCAGCGCAGGTTTATCGGAAAGTTCCTGGACCTGCTGTTCCGTGGCAGTTTTCTGATGTGCACACAGACACGCACACACGCCTACAACTTGTCTTTCAGCTTTCCACAGAGAAACATATGCAGCGTACATGGATGGATGCTACGCCATATGTCTTTGAAAGCAACACCAGAACCCAGATTGCCATGCAGTCACTGTTCTGCCCTATACTCTGATCAACGGCTCCAGACTCACTGGGCAGGTGACTGTGGGAACAGGCCAGAGGATCAACTCAAATAAATCCACTGATGTGTGTGTGTGTGAGTGTTTGTTATTATCAGTTCTCCTTACTCCTAAACCACACCCTTGTCTCACCGCCCTGTAAACGGAGCTCAGCTGCTGTTATGACAGAGAGAAAACATTCTGTGCACAATCAGTGATCTTCAGCACTGGCGGGTTCGATACATCTTGCCAATACAAATACACACTGGTTTAGCTGTTTCTCTATCGTATGACCCGTTCTTTAACCTGTGGTGGGAAACCATTCTAATAATAATCCCTCTCCTCTCATCTCCTCTTGTGCCTCTCCTTTCCGCTCTGTAGCAACATGGCTAACGCCCTGGCCAACGCCATCTGTGAACGCTGCAAGAGTGGCTTCGCCCCTGCAGAGAAGATCGTCAACAGCAACGGGGAGCTGTACCACGAGCAGTGCTTCGTCTGCGCCCAGTGCTTCCAGCAGTTCCCAGAGGGACTCTTCTATGAGGTAACATAGAACATGAGGTTTCCTGACAGTGCCGTTTGGAGTTTAATGTTTTCGTAGTCCATTAGAGGCCTATCTTGGGAGTTAGTACCCCAGTATCTGTCTGATCCATGCACAGGAGAAGCCTGGACACTATAGGAGATAAAAGGCCGGTTACATCTAAGATCAAAGTCATCACACACTGACACACACACACAGATACTGTACACACACACATATACCGTACACACACACAGATACTGTACACACGCACAGATACTGTAGACACACACATTTCAGGGGGAACTCTGGCATAGCGTATGTGTTTGTAGGGGTAAATGATATGGCACATCCATTTAGTATCCCAAGCACATTTCCAAGATGAAAACTATATCAATGTTTTTCATTTTACACTGTGTAAAACCGATATTTCATTTCAAACATATTTTAGTTTTTGTGATGTTAAGGTTAAAACAGTAATATATACTCCTTTAAATGTTTAAAGTTTTTGGTTAACTTTTACCAAACAGTTATGTGATGAACATTGCTAAATAAACCAAAACTTTAAGTGTTTGCAATGCATTTACAAATGTAAAAGTACTACTTAATATAAAACTAGTACTATCTATAAAATGCAATTTAATTAACACAACATGTCACGAAGAAAGCCTAAAAGATTAGATGTAGCTTTGCTCTAGAAATTGGAAATAAATTACGAAGTGTAAGAAATTGCTGATAAAAAGGCAATTTGGGAGGGGGAGAGGCATTGCTCTCATGTGGCGCTCTTCCAACGAACACATCCACAACCTGCTCCACCTACTCAATGGAAAGCTCTACGGAATCTCACTTTCACCTGAGATGGCCCAAAGCAGTAGTTTTAGATGGATGTGAAAGCAAAGAACACCAGCGTAATAGCACTGTGAATGTGAAAAGGGTTAAGATGTTACATAATCACAATAGAAAAAAATAACAACTGTTTACACCAAATTACATTATTTGTGTAAGAAGTCATATTATTCATAAATATTTCAGTGTTAAGGGTGAAAATGTGTTCAAATCTATCTTGCAATGTATACACTCATGAACGTAAAATCATTGTAATTAGCATTTATTTTTATTTTTTATTTAACCTGCTCTAATCTCTTCTTCTGAAGTTTGAGGGTAGGAAGTACTGCGAGCATGATTTCCAGATGCTGTTTGCTCCCTGCTGCCACCAGTGTGGTAAGTTTAGGAACTGCACCAACACTGTTGAAAAGTCCCACCCATGGTGAAGGTCATGTTTGTAAAATGTACAATATTTGACCTGCATTTCCTCCCCATCCTCCAACCCCCCCCCCCCCCCCTATCCCACTCACTACTGCTCCACCTCCCTATCCCATTCCTCTTCTTCCCCATCTGCTTCTCCTGTTCTCCCCAGGTGAGTTCATCATCGGCCGTGTCATCAAAGCTATGAACAACAGCTGGCACCCAGACTGTTTCTGCTGTGACCTGTGCCAGGCTGTCCTGGCTGATGTGGGCTTTGTCAAGAACGCTGGCAGGTCTGTTCACACTGGGGTCAGATTACAATCTGTCCAAATCTTGATTAGGCCAGACCTTTCCTAGACCAGTCAGCACGATCATTGCCCAGACTGCTTAAGTGACTCAATACAGATGAGTCACTTTAATCCCTTCAGTTGTATGCTGCACCTACATAATAATCAGCATAATCCTGTTATTATTATATTTGTCCAAATTGCCACCGATATCAGGGACCACCGCTGATATCTCTCTATGTACTTGCACCCTCTTTTCCTTCCTTCCTTCCTTCCATCCCTCCTTCCATCTCCTCATTCCTTTCCTCCTTAGACACCTGTGTCGCCCGTGTCATAACCGCGAGAAGGCGCGTGGTTTGGGCAAATACGTCTGCCAGAAGTGCCACGCCATCATCGAGGAGCAGCCCCTGCTGTTCAAGAATGACCCCTACCATCCTGACCACTTCAACTGCAACAACTGCGGGTACGCTTGCAAATCTATACTCAACCACGTCTACACAGCAAGCATCAAAGTCAGTATGACATCTCTCCACTCCCAGTCCCAACACAATGTCTGGAAGACAATAGAGAGGCTAAATCATGTAATGCTGTACAGGGATCTGATCAGGGAGCGGCTAGGCAGGGTGTGTGTTTTCTGTAGCCGGGCAAGGCTTGTCCAGGTTCACTGGTGTTACACAGCTCAGGTCAACATGACAACACAGGAAGAGATGGTAGAAAGCCACTGGATTTTGATGAATGAACACACAATAATAATGAAGATTCACGTTTATCATTTGCAATGCCATCTCATACATCAAGCCTAATGTGGTAGTATGGAGAGGTAGTGTAAACGGGTCACAGTAGAAACATTAGTTAGAACCTAGGTCCTCTTGTTTTTGTGACTCTCAGTGTGAAGTTAATGTGATGAATGTTTGAACTTGGAACTTGCCACAAGAACTTGCCACAGGCGTCACATTCTCCACTGTGCGTGTGTGGGTGTGGGTGTGTTTGTGTGTGTGTGTGTGTGTGTGTGTGCATGCTGTGTGTGAAAAAAATCCCCTAATAAGGCAGAATGCACACAGACCAGGAAGCAGGGAAGCAGGGAAGCAGGGAGAGCGGGTGCACACTGCTGGCAGGATGCTAAATTAAACAATTCTACCCAGCATCTCACACACACACACACACACACACTTAGCAATGAGTCACCCTTGCTAACATACTTCATATCACAGAGGTGTGGTCGGCATTCTTTGGTCTCAGCCAACAGGTCCCGTCCCAAATTCCATGATATCTTATCCGATTGTGTCTAAGATAAATGGTTCCCATTTCCCAACTGTTCTGTTCCATACTTCTGCCACATCAGCATCTGCTTTAGATTCTGCTAGTCCCCATGTCTTAATGAATTGTGATTGTGTGTCGTAAGGTTTGTCCGTTCTCTGTTTCCATCCCTGTAGCAAGGAGCTTACAGCGGATGCCAGGGAGCTGAAGGGAGAGCTCTACTGCCTACCCTGTCACGACAAGATGGGCGTGCCCATCTGTGGGGCCTGCCGGAGACCCATTGAAGGCCGTGTGGTCAACGCCATGGGCAAGCAATGGCACGTGGAGGTATGACACCCGCACCACGGTCACATGGCGACCGATGTTCTGAAATAGCGTTCTTAACCTTGTGACCATTGAGTCATGTTTTATTGCCATCGTCGTTGTTTTATCTCCTCTCATGTCTGTCTGCGATCCCCCGTTCTGTTGTTTCCGATGCCTTCATACCTGCGGCCCTGTTCAGTGGTCTTATCCCAGAATCGTGGACGTCCTCTGCTGTTTCTACACACTTGCTATTGTCCTCTTTCCTCTCAGCGTCCTTTGTTACCTTGTCCCTCCTCTTCTCTCCTTTCCTTCTGTCGTTCCCCTGGCGTCAGCACCACGTGTGCGCTGTGTGTGAGCGTCCCTTTCAGGGCCACCCCTATTACGAGCGCGGGGGGCACGCCTACTGTGAGAGGCACTTTGATATGGTGAGGGGTTAGTTAGGGTTAGGTTAACTCCTCCCTGACTGCTGCCTTTTGCCTGGTCTGCTCTGTCCTGCTCTGTAACTGCTTCCCCCTGCTGGACGTAACTGGTATATACCCATCGCTCACAGACACGCGGGACCTCTGATTACACTGCACCAACATGCTCGATGGCTCAGCTTGAAGTTCTTTCAGGCACGGTCAGTGATAAGTGTGTGTCAAATAAATCTGGAGACCGATATAGAAAAATCTCCATTTGCTAGGTTGTTCCAACTGTCATTCAATGGGTTACAACGTCCACCAGGGGGCACTCTGTCCCGCTGCTGCCATCTAATCCCAGACCTAGTTGGCCTTTCCTGGCCTTGGGCATAGCCTCAGTCTGAACTAGGTTTGGCCTGGGTCTGGACTACTTCATGAGCCTGACCCATGCATCTGGACTAACCGGTTGTGCTGGGCTTGGTGGTGGGTGTGTTTGCAGCATTTTGTGTGTGCTAAGTGTGAGAAACCCTTCCTTGGACACCGCCACTACGAACGCAAGGGGCTGGCCTACTGTGAGACCCACTACAACCAGGTAACACTCACTCACTGAGACCCCAATGCCACACAGGTAACGTAACACATCAGTGTTGTTTTGGATGGCCTTGTTTGCTTCGTCGTTGAATTGAAAAGAAAGAAAGAATGCATCTCAAGATGGTCCTGATATGAAAATCTTACCAAACGATTTAATCATGAATTGCATTCTAGACTGTGCATGGCTTCAGCACTTTAGCAAGCATTGATACCTTCACAAGTGTAGCAAAAAGAAACTTTCTGACAGACTCTTTCTCTCTCTCTCTACATTCATCTCCTTCAGCTATTTGGAGATGTCTGCTACCACTGCAACCGAGTCATTGAAGGCGATGGTAAGATTTTGATCAATCAAAGTGTAATACAGTTATTGAAGGAATGTTTCAAATTTGGAGTTAGACTGAGTGTGTTGATGGTGTGTTTCAGTGGTTTCAGCCCTGAATAAGGCCTGGTGTGTCAACTGTTTTGCCTGCTCCACCTGCAACACCAAACTGACCCTCAAGTAAGTGCCGGTCCACAAACCCAGTATGATACAAAGCCTGAGTCCTGTGTTGCCTCACACTCGGTTGTAAAAGAGCGTCTGCTAAATGACTAAAATGTAATTGATTTATGAAGATATAGCTAAGAAGCAAAACGATAAGTTCTGAATTAGGGCTCCAGTTAAAATAGAGTTGGCCTTCTCCTATTCTGTCTGTCATCCACCCTCTCTCTTCTGTATATTTTCTTACAGCAACAACTGCTTTTCTACCCTGTCTGTGACCTGTTCTGGATCTCAGACTTCTAATATTCCTGTTGTCCAATTCACTGTCCCTGTCTTTTATACTTTCTCGTTCTTCGTGTACCATTCTTCTCTCCTCTCCACATCCCTTCCTTCTCCTTTTCTCTCCTCTCCTTTTCTCTCTCCTCTCCTTTCCTTTCCTCTCCTCTCCCACTTCTCTCTACTGCTCTCCTGTCTTCTGCCTTCCCTGGCACCTGTCCCTGTCAGGGATAAGTTTGTGGAGGTGGATCTGAAGCCAGTTTGTAAACACTGCTATGAGCACATGCCAGATGACATGAAACGCCGGCTGGCCAAACGTGAGCGCGACTCCAAAGACAAGAAGAAGAAAATGGCCATGTGTCTGTAACCTTCTATCCTTCTTTCCTTCTTACTTCCACGCTCCATTCTTTGGTTAGTCTCCATCTTCTTCCACTTCTTTTCCCCCTGTATTGTGCAGCCTTTCTCACAGTTTTGTATCTATAAATGGTTCTCTGCTTGATACATTTTAAGATCTGCCTATACTCTGTCATCTAATGTTTTTACATATGAAATACATTGATGTTGGTTACTTTCTCAAATATCTTTTGATTTGTCAAATCATATTCACTATTATTGTACTTTCTTAGTTGTAGTACCAGCACACATGGTGGAAGTACAGTCTAACAACAGACCATAATAAACACCATACTTAGAACAGGTTCAAGGAGTTACAGTAAGCTGCTCTGGCAACAGGCCTGGAATTTCCCACCCTAGTGTTGACCACATTAAAGACCTCCATCAAAAATACCAAGCTGTACACAACTATTTCTCGGCAGTCACACCAAAAGCTTAACTCACTACAGCGACTTCTAATCCGGAAGTCCTTAGTTTCACGATTGGAGAGGGATGTTCTGTAGTGGCTGGTGTGTATTTCTAAAGATCAGTCACAGAATAAAGGGGAGGCCTTGTTCCCTTAGCTCTGTGTACTATAGGTAAATCCCTAATCACTTCCTGTCGTTGAGTCTGGTTGTGTGATCTCCAGGGGCCCCAGTGGGTCTCCCACGTGCCCAGTCTGCTGATCCCATGGAGGGAATAAGCTGCCCTATGAAAGGGACTGTCTGCTGGACTAGGGATGGCGGGAATGTAATTAGCTGTACGCCTTCTAAAACACATACAGACAGATTTCATGCTGTTCAGTGGTTCACCAAACAAGTTCACATGCACAGTGCGCACCTGTTATGCGGTTTAGTGTTTCTTGCCAAGACACAGGAACGACCATTTAAGGTGGTTTGCTCAACCTGGCTGAGAAAATAGATTGGAAATCTGTAAAGGTTATATTGTTTCTCTCTTCCACAGGAACAAGTTTGTGGAGTTTGACATGAAGCCGGTGTGTAAGAAGTGCTATGAGAAGTTCCCCCTGGAGCTTAAGAAGAGACTGAAGAAGCTCTCCGAGACTGTCGGCCGAAAGTAAACTGGCCGATGTACATGCAGACAGAGGGCCAAACCTCTGCCTTGCATAATACCATATTAGAAAGGAGGAAAGTGACAACATGTGCAAGACTTGTGAGGCATTCGTGATGGTTGCGTCTTAGGTTATGGTCAGGTTTGATGGTAGACAAATTCAATTGATTTGGTTCATTTGTTCTTTTAATCGTGGTCTCATAGTGATGACCAGCTCATGGGCCTTACGCAGAAAGACAGACAGACACAGACAGAGTTGTGTCCATATTAACCAGCCTTAGCTCAGTGCCTGCATCTTAATATAGCCTCAAGATGCCTATGTTATTTCTTTTTTATTTCTCTTAACTTATCCTTTTCCTTTTTATAAAATCATGCACACAGGCCACTGGCTCTGTGGATTTTCATCAATAAAGAAGTGTATTATGAAAGTGTTGAGATAAGAAACAAGCCTAAATGCAAGGTTAGTCTGTCAGCCAACGTGAATTGTTGTGCAAAATAAAGACTACTGCCTTACTGTTGGTGTTGGTGATAATATGTTTGTTTTTTTTGCAGTACTGTACATATATATATAGATTAATATAGCAAATATCAGTACCAAAAACGGAGAAAGACAAGCCTCCATCCCGGCACCTCAGGTCATAAGATGGTGTAAAGTACAAATACTGACTGTTGTGTATTACTTGTATCACAGTATTACATGATATTACCTGCAGGCCTTTTCTGTTCACCTTTGTTATGAATTTGCATGTCATTGTATGTCAGTTTGCATGTCATTGTATTCAACATTACATTCACGCTTTAAAGCTACAGTTTATGTATCCTATAAGATTTATACACAGTCACCAATGGCCTTCACGTGTATGGGTCCAACAATGCCATTAATAAGTAGCCTAACACACTCTTATGGCACAATAAATCGAGCCAGTTGTCTGGCAATTATTTGGAAATGTGTAATCCTTTGTTCTTTGCATCACTGTATGTGTTTGAGATGGAAAATAAATATTGTGGAAACAAACAGGGACACATGTCGATGTTGTAATGAATTGGATTAAACCGGATGTGTGACTAATGATGTGGGAATCTGTTTTTTTATGTTGTTTATTAGGCTATATAATCCCCCCAAACCATATCCTCTTAAGAAGGTTGCTGACTTCCGACAAGGTTTAGATCCACTTATGAAGAAAGCTTCTCAGTTGAAATACTGCTTTTTCTTCTTTCTTTTTTGGCCTTAACTGATACATTCCACAGTTAATTGTTTAATGGGGACGTAAGAACATTGAGCTCTCCTGTTATGCGTCTTTAACATTCAAATTCCTTTTATCAAATAAATCATTTCAATTGTAATTTATGAAAATAATATTTCTTTATATTATGTTGTGAACTTTTATTCTGGCATATGAAAAGTGTCAGTGTTAAAAGTAAAAGAGAATAAAAGTGTTCGCATATTCTGTGAATAAAAGAGCTTGTAGCAAAGCCAGTAAACCTACGTGGATATTATGCTCCAACCTTACATTTGAGAAGGTCATCATGTTACTTCTTGTTAAGAAAATACGTCCGTAAATCAAAGATACAGAATTATTTGATCTGTGGTAAAAACGTATTTTCACGTCACTTGAGAACGTCACTTGATTTTGAACAAGGGGTGACCAGTCAAGTGACGGGACACGCAAACACGGGCGGAGTATGGAGCTAAATCAGGGCCAAATGTTTTGTTAATTCGAAAAAAAAATCTATAGTTGAAAAACTAAAGCTTGACATTGAAAATGTAAATATGGTTTTTCGAATTTAGAGATTTAGAGCCAAAGCGGAGCGGAATCGCAAATAAATCTCTAGGCCTACTGTAAAACGGTATAGGCAAAGAGAATGGCGATGGAAGAAGCGGGATAATCTGTTTATCAGATGTGATCAAGCTAAAATCGATGTTCTTTATGTTTATAGTTATGAGAGGAACGCAATCAGTAAACTTAAGCACCATCACTTAAGCACCACCCAATGCCCTTTTGGCCAATCACAGACTTCTTTTTGAGTGTGCGCACTCTCAAGAGGAATTAAATAACGTGTGGCTTCTAAAATAATTCAGTGAAGTTTTGGTACTACGTTATTGCGATTTTGAAATTAGAAAAACGTTTAGCCATGCGGCGAAGCAAAGCCGAAGTGGACCGGTATATTTCCTCAGTACAAAATTCGTCTCCTTCACTGAAAGAGGTAAATGCCGGCTTGACTGCGTCGCTGTTATAGCAATCCTAGTGCTAGCTTTAGCTACAGTAGCTAGTAGGCTAGTAGCTAGCATTCACTGCCAGCGGCCGGCCTGTCAGTGAGTGTATCAACTGTCTATTTGAAACCTTACAAGGGAACACTAATCATACTTACAGCCTGATGCCAGTCAAAGGCAAATTTAGTTTGTAAATAATGTTAAAAGGAGAATGTTCTAGTTAGCAATAGCCTCTCCTCGTGTCCTACTACTACTAGCCACCTCGGCTGGAAAAAGGCGCGATTAACAGGTTAGCAAACTAGCTAATATTTGAAATTAGTAAACAAATCAATGTGTTTTATAATCGTCAATGTGTTTAAGTTGTGACTGGTGGCTCATGATGCCAGATCGTCACCCTTCAGTACTGGGTAGCTAACTGATCAGTCATATTAAAAAGGGGTTAGTGTTAGCTAAATTGCTAATTGTGTTAGCAACTAATGTCATCATTCAGTCTTTCATGTCAACTGTTAACCACAGTGTTTTTCTACAGAGACCAATAAAAGGATTTTTATTTGCTAAATTGTATTCTGAAGCAAAGGAGTATGAACTTGCTAAAAGGTAAGCCAGACCGCTACTGATGACATTCAGGCTGATGATGTTATTATAGACACTTGCATGAACATTCACACATTTTGTTGGGTGTTATTAGGCTCAAGTTTATCTATTGTGCCAAAATGGGATATTGTTTTGCCGACAAAGTTCACGTAACAACAATACAAAATACAACATTAACACAATGAAATCACAAGTACCTGAAAATGGAGATTCATAACAAATACAAAGTACAAGGATAGTGCAAGGAATGCCATCAAGCATGGCAATGGTAGTCTTTTAGTCCTACAGACTACAGACCTAAATAATGATTAGTCAAGCTGACTAACTACTAATATATTTCTCTCACTGTCATACCTGACAGACATGTATCAGAATACCTCAAGGTGCAGGAGAGGGATCCCAAGGCACATAAGTTCCTTGGTCAGCTCTATGAAAGAGAGGGAGATATCAACAAGGCAGTGGGATGCTATAAGGCAAGTGGTCACACATGAATTTTAATACTCACTCCAGCGGTTTGTGACTGTAAAACAGGAATGTCGGGTGCATATAATTCCTGCAACAGTATTTTGGCGCGCAAGGCGCTTATCGTGCATGTGCGCTTGTGCCTCTTTGTTTGTTCAGAGGTCGGTGGACATGAACCCAGCTCAGAAGGACCTCGTTTTGAAGGTGGCTGAGCTACTGTGCAGTAAAGCGGAGGATGACAGCAGGGCGGAGTTTTGGGTAGAGAAGGCTAGCAAAATGTTACCCGGCAACCCTGCAGTCTTCAACCTGAAGGTGAGATCAGATAAACAAACCACTTAAATCGGAATGCAGTGAATTCAAATTGAATTGGGGGAAAAAAAACTATGAACAAACTGAAGCTTTGAAAATGGCTGAAGTTAGACCTAACCCATCCAAACCCAACTCTGTATCTTCCAAGTTCCTCTTGAACCAGCAGCTGTCATCTTCATCGGTGCAATCTCTCCATCCGCATTCAGGAGCGCTTGTTGAGCCGTCGGGGGCAGCAGGGCTGGAACCAGCTGTTTGACCTGCTCCAGGCAGAGTTGGCGATGCGGCCGTCGGACGCTCATGTGAACATGAAGCTGGTTCAGCTGTACACCTCAGACGGCAGACAGGAAGAGGCTGTCCGACACTGCCTCAGCACAGAGAAGAAAGGCCTTCTCAGACACAACCTGGACTGGTACACTACTGTGGTGCACACTCTGCAGGTCCGTAGTGCACACTCTGTAGCTAACTTGGTGAACAGATTGCAGGTCTGCTACATACTCCCACGGTCTGTCAGCAATGCTAGAATGTTGGCGTATTAGACCTGAGACGCTTGTTAATTACCTGAGTCGTTATGTCATTACGTGTGTAAGATGAGTGCCCTGATTGGTCCATATTTCAGGAGTACCTTTACCAACCGAGTGTGATGTCCAACGAGAAGATGTGTAGGCAGCTACAGAAAGAACTGCTATTGGCCCACAGTAACCTGCTGAGACTCACACTGTCTGGGAAAGGAGTGCAGCCGAGTGTGGATGCCCTGAGAAGGTATGTGGGTGTTTTGTGTTTGTATGCTTGTGAGAGAGGGGGAGAAAAGGGGGGGGGGGAGAGGGATCTGTGCTGAGACTAATAGAAATCCTGGAGATTAGGTTTGCATGTGATCTGGTATGCATTAGGTTTGACTGTCACTTTGCATTTAGTTTTACTTCCTGTATGAGTTGTGTGTTACATTTTCTCTCTTCTTATGATTGGGTAACCCTTCTGTGTGTGTAGTTTTGACTGTGCCATGCAGGCCCTGAATAAGACAACGGGCGGTGGGACAGACGAGCTGAGTGAGATGTTTGCAGAAATGAGGGGGCATCTTTACCTGCATGCTGGCACTCTACTGCTGAAGATGGCACAGGAGAGACTGCAACAGTGGAGGACTGTGGTCGATCTGGCTGGACTGTGCTACCTACTAGCGTATCAGGTAAAGGAAGTCCCCCCTCTCACATCCTCCTCCTCTCTTTTCTCTCCCTACCATGCACATGTAGTTGTCCTCGGCCATTGTAGATCGATATTGCACCGGTTCGTTATTGATTTTTTCATTCCTGTGTCTCTAGGTCCCCAGACCAAAGGCCAGGGTGTCGAAAGGTGACCAGTCTGTCCCTTCGCCCCTCGAGCTTCTTTCCAACGAGAGGCAGAGCCAATCAGGACACATGCTGCTCAACCTCAGTACTGACACGCACACGTTTGTCAGAGAGGTCAGCACTCGTCATCACTCGACAAACATGCATTTCTCGGTGTTTCCCGTCGCATTGAGTAGTGCTGACTTTGGCGGTGTCACTGAAACCGTGTTGTGTTTTCTAGGTGGTGGAGACGTTTGGGAACCGCAGTGGGCAGGGCTGTCTGTTTGAGCTGCTGTTTGGCCCCCAGGCTCCTGCCGGCGCGTCCTTCATTGGCAACGATGACATCCGCTCCATCAACACCCAGGGCCCAGACTTGGCAGACCTAGAGAAATGGGACAAGGGTACGGTGTGCTTGTCTTTGTGGCTGAACAATGTCTGCATCGTGTTTTGAATATTCTAAGATAGAAAATACTTTTTTGATATCTGTAGAATCCATCCTGCTGCATGGCGGGGACCTGCAGCAGTTGTGCTGGCTGGGCCTGCAGTGGTCTTTCCTGGGCCAGAGCCCGCCCCTTGGGTCCTGGCTTAGGCAGCTGTTCCCAAGACTCACCCTGGAGACTTCCAAACTGGACACCAACACGCCTGAGTCCATCTGCCTGCTGGACCTGGAGGTGGGTTAGGAGATCTTGGTGGTTATGTTGCCGACTGGGGTTCTTACAGTATTCCTGTGATGTTTTACACGTTTTAATTCTTTCAACGCTTCAAATATTTGGTGTTTCACACCAGAAGGTTTGAGTGAGGTGAGTGTGTGTGTGTGTGTGTGAGGCATTCCTCACACACTCAAGCCTACTCTCCTGTTCTCTGCAGGTGTTCCTTTGCGGTGTGGTGTTCTGCAGTCACACCCAGTTGCAGGAGAGCGCCAGGATAAGCTCTTCAGGCCAGCAGCAGCTGCTCAAAGAGCCTCGCTGTCTACCCCCGCCCCTCCTCCTCCTGCTCTCCACAGACAGGCAGAGGGAATGGTGGGACGCAGTCTACAGCCTCATCCACCAGCAAGCCGCGTGAGCCTTTATGTCTATTCTCACTGGATCCACCGCCGTTTCCTCTTCTGTTGGTGCCAAGCGGAATAACTGTCACCGCAGTACTCCAATTTGAGTGTTAATCCCAGTCTCCAGTGCTTCTCTCAGTGGAGATGGCCAAAAGGACATTTAAAGGCCTACCACCCCCCCCCCCCCCCCATGGTTTCTGCAGCCCAGAGTGTATTGTAAACACAACTGTTCAGCGTGAGTGACACTTCTGCGTGTTTGTGCGTCTGTTCAGGCCTGGTATGTCAGCCAAACTGAGGGTGATTGTGCAGCATGGCCTGAGCACCCTGAGAGCTGGAGAGAAACACGGTCTTCAACCAGCCCTGCCCATACACTGGGCTCAGCACCTCAGCCAGACGGTACGCACGCACACACACAGACAGACAAGCCCGTACACCTGTCCCTTTCTGTCACACAACACACAACTGAACATGATATGAGCCAGGCGAAAATCAGCGCTCTCTGTTTTGGTGTATGTTAAGTATAACTCGTGCTTCCACTTAGTCATCATTTTCCTTGGACAGTGCATAGATGTGTGGTTCACAACAAGGCGGGCTCGAGTCCACGTGACAGCCGTCCACGTATTCACACTGCCGTGTTGTTTGTGCGGTTGATTTCCAGGGCGTCGGGGTGAACTCCTACTATGAGCAGAACGAGTACATAGGACGCAGTGTCCACTACTGGCACGTGGTGCTCCCACTGCTGGACAAGATCAAGCGGCGACGCAGCATCCCTGAGCCCCTGCAGCCTCTCTTCATGCACTTCCCCTCCAGGGACATACAGGTCGGTGACGGTACCCGACATCCCTGCTTTTTGTTGGAACGGGTTGCGTTCCTTCCAGCGCGGGACAGTTACACGGGTCTTCTCACACGGCTGCTGTTGTTTTTTGTGTGTGTGTGTGAAGATCTCAGCAGTTAAGAGCTATGAGGAAGAGGCCAGGATAGCGTTTGCCACGCACCTGGACATTGAGGGTAAAACGGAGGAGGCCGTCGCTAGTCTGGAGAGCGTCAATAACATCTCGTCCAACTGGCACCTGGCTCAGGTAGGTGTTTGGGGTCTGTAACGAGATGGCGTTATTGAGCAGGATGAAGAAATAGATCTCGAAAGAGTTTTTCTGAGGAGAAAGTCTTTCCGCTTTCGAGTGAACAGTGGTGGCTGGTAATTGTTGTCATATTGGTAGTGTTCGTTTTACTGTTGAGTCAAGTTTCCATAATCAGTGGCTCTGACTGCCTTGAACGCAATTATTCTGTAATTGCCAGATCTTCCAACGCCTGTCGGAAGAGGCTGGTAATGGAGTAGAGGAGACCCAGGACAGGTGCATCACGTACCTCAGGAAGTTCAAGACCTACCTATCCAAGATCTACAACGCTAATGCAGATGACATGGATAAGGTGACGCATGTTATTCCCTCCGACTGCCCTGCGTGTTCCAAAGAATAGGTTTCTTAATGCAGCACTTCTCACAAATGACATTAAATGTATGATTCCTTATTGGGTATGTCTGTGCAGCTGCCAGTTTCCATGGAGGAGGTGATGGATCTCCTGAACGATGTGAACCAACAGCTGAGGGACAGTGGGGAGGCCGTGGGTGAAGAGGACATGAACGGATTTCCAGCCCTCTCCAGTCCCAGTCAGTTCACAGAGACGGTTGCCACCATCTCTCACACCAAGTTGTCACCCTCCCCCAGCAAAGGCATCGTGTCACCTTCTAAGAGACACCTGGTATGTTGAGTGGTTTCTCAAGACTCGTTTGCGATTAATTAACAATTCATTTGCATATGTTGCGTATCAGGATCTCTTGCCAAGGTTACTGCACATGTAAAATGAGTGCGTGTTTGGGGGTAGAATCTAAAATTGGTTACTTCTGTCAATGATTGACATAATTACTGTTCTATGATCAGATATCACCAAAGGCACCACCCCCTTGGGTAGAAGACCAGAAGGCTCTCATGCAGAAGCTCTGTCAACAGGTGGAGGCGCTCAAGGTGTGCATGATTTCTGCCTGTTTCACTAATGCTGTCTAAAATGGAAAAAGGTTTCAAACTACCAAACAACAGAGATTTGCCATGAAGATAATGTTAAATAAATGTGCACAATATACAGTAAAGTACGTTTATTAAATGAATAATGGTTTTGATTAAGTCTCTTTTTTATTTTTTTCGTCAGAATGAAGTCCATGACCTGAAGCTCAACTCGTCAGAGAACGTTGCCTCGCCTCACCACAGGATGTATGGGGACAGTTACGGGGCCGAGGGCCTGCAGGAGAACTACCCACCAGCACAGACCTTCCATGGGGCCCCCCTCACTGGTAAACTGGCTTGCAGGTTACAAAACACTCTGGTCTTCTTAAGTTAAAATTACCAAAGGGAATTCTAACACTTGCTGTTTTTCTTAAACAGTTTCCACAACAGGCCCCTCCGTGTACTATAACCAGTCACCAGCTTATAACTCCCAATATCTTCTCCGCACTGCAGCCAATGTTACCCCAACTAAGGTAAGTAATGCCTATCAATGTCTTGCTGTTCTAACCTTATATCGATGCAAGCATTCGTAAAGTTAAAAAGCTTGTCATTGTATTTTCTCTTTTTTTAGGCTCCAATGTATGGGATTAACTGTCTGCCACCACAACAGCGCATGTATACGTACCAGCAGCCTACTCACACGCCACCCCTGCAGACTACTCCAGCCTGCATCTATCCTCCCCAAGACCAAGTCTTCGGCGCGCCGCTCCGCTTCGAGTCACCAGCAACCAGTCTACTATCACCTTACAGTGAAGAGTATTATGGCCATGGAGTCACTCAGCCAACCACCAACCCTCCCCTCCCTGAGCCTGGATACTTTACAAAACCCTCTGCCGTTCCTCCGCAACCACCAAAAAGCATTGAGGGGAAGCCCATGGACTTTGGGAAGATCTCCTTTGGGCAGCAAGCCCCAGCTGAGACTCCCAAAGTGCCGAGTTTCGGTGCGGGGATAGTTGCCCAGTCCACCCCCTCTGCCTCATTCAAGTTCAACTCCAACTTCAAATCGAACGATGGGGACTTTACCTTTACGTCTCAGGCTAAAAACAGCGAGAGTCTGCTCGGCCTCTTGACATCGGACTTGCCTGCCAAAACGGATGCGACTCCAGAGAACAAGCAAGCAGCTATAGAGCAGCCTGGCAGCCAAGGGGGCATCTTCACCTTTGGCAGTAAAACTACAGCCGGCTTCTCTTTCACAGACGCAGCACAGGCTTCAACTGGCCTGTTTGGGAAAACGGAGCAGCCGTTCAGTTTCACCGACGTCGCCAAGCCTGCGTTTGGGCTGCCCAACACTGGACAGGAAGAGAAGGCGGCTGAAAGCGACAATGAAAGCACCCACGCGGAGGAAGACGAGGACGGCCCCCACTTTGAGCCCATTGTCCCCCTTCCTGATAAGGTGGATGTGAAAACGGGGGAGGAAGAGGAGGAGGAGATGTTCTGCAACAGGGCAAAGCTCTTCCGATTTGACGCCGACACAAAGGAGTGGAAGGAGAGGGGTCTTGGGAGCTTGAAGATCCTAAAGCACACCACGTCGGGGAAAGTCCGTCTGCTGATGAGGAGGGAGCAGGTCTTGAAGATTTGCGCCAACCATTACATCACCGCGGACATGCTTCTGAAGCCAAACGCCGGATCTGACAAGTCCTGGGTCTGGAATGCTGTGGATTACGCCGAAGAAGTTCCCAAGCCCGAGCAGCTTGCTGTTCGCTTCAAGACCGCTGACGAGGCTACACTCTTCCAAATAAAGTTTGAGGAAGCCCAGAAGATCGTGCCTGCATCTCCTGAAAAGCATGATACGTCTGAGAAAAAAGAGGCCTCTCTGAAACCTCCTGCTCCCCAGGCGACGAGTTTGGCATTCCAGTTTGCGAAGAAAGACGGCGAATGGGACTGCAACGTGTGCTGTGTCAGAAATGCAGCCGCTGCGATTCAGTGTGTCGCCTGTCAAAGTGCTAACCCAAATGCTCCATCCAAGTCAGAAAGCAATAGCGCGAATGAGGCTAAAGCCTTAACAGGTGGCGTAGCCTCAGTGGGGGGCTTTACTTTTGGATTTGCAGCTGATTCATCAAAAGCCGCTAGCTCAAGCTCCTCTAAAGGATTCGGAGCCTTTGGAGCTTCCATTCCCTCTTCTTTCACATTTGGAACCGGTAGTAGTGCTACACCTTCTGCATTCGGTGCAGCTAGTAGTAGTAGTGCTGCCCCTGCTGCATTTGTAACAACTGACAGTAGTAGTGCTTTTCCTTCTCTTTTTGGAGCAAGTAGTACTTCTATCCCTGCTACTTTTGGATCCCAGTTTGTCAAAAAACTAGGCCAGTGGGATTGTGACACATGTGCTGTGAGAAACGAGGCCTCCGCAAACAGTTGTGTCTCATGTCAAACACCAAACCCCTCAGCAATGCCTCCTGCCTCAGCCCCAACTGCCTCTTTCGGGTCTGGTTTTGGAGCTCAGTTTGTAAAGAAAGCTGGGCAGTGGGACTGTGACACGTGTGCTGTGAGAAATGAGGCCTCCGCAAACGGTTGTGTGTCATGTCAAACACCAAACCCCTCAGCAATGCCTCCTGCCTCAGCCCCAACTGCCTCTTTTGGGTCTGGTTTTGGAGCTCAGTTTGTAAAGAAAGCTGGGCAGTGGGACTGTGACACGTGTGCTGTGAGAAACGAGGCCTCCGCAAACAGTTGTGTCTCATGTCAAACTCCTAACCCCTCGGTGAAACCAGCTGCTGCAGTTACATCAACAAAGTCATCTGCTCAACCCCTTGTGTCTGGTTTTGGAGCTCAGTTTAACAAGAAGGATGGCCAGTGGGATTGTGACACGTGTGCTGTGAGAAACGAGACATCCGCAAACAGTTGTGTCTCATGTCAAACACCAAACCCCTCAGCAAAACCTCCTGCCTCAGCCTCAACTGCCTCTTTCGGGTCTGGTTTTGGAGCTCAGTTTGTAAAGAAAGTTGGGCAGTGGGACTGTGACACGTGTGCTGTGAGAAACGAGGCTTCCTCAAACAGTTGTGTCTCATGTCAAACACCAAACCCCTCAATTAAAAGCACTGAAGTGGCACCAGCACCGTCAAAACTCTCAGCGTCAGGATTTGGATCTGCCTTTTCTAAAAAGGATGGACAGTGGGACTGTGATGCCTGTCTTGTCAGGAATGATGTTTCCGCCTCTCAATGTGTTTCCTGTCAGACAGCAAACCCCAATGCGTCCCTGGCGGCCATGTTTGCTAAGAAGGAAAGCCAGTGGGATTGTGACGCATGCCTTGTGAGAAACGAAGCCTCTGCCGGCCAATGTGTGTCCTGTCAGACGCCAAACCCCAATGCTAAAAGCACAATCGCTGCTGCGCCGTCAAGCTCTTCCTTCAGCTTTAGCTTTGGAACCAAGAGTTCCTCCAGTCAACCGGCTGAAACTGGCTTCAAAGCTGCTTTCACTTCCGCCAATGCTTTTAAGTTTGGTTCAAGCGAAGATAAAAGCTCCCCTGCTTCCTTCAAGTTTGAGGCGCCTCCTTCAACTGAGGATAATCCCCCCACGGCTGCAGGCTTCTCGTTTACCATGCCCGTCCCAGCCGGTGGTTTCAAATTTGGCACTCAGGAAACTCCACAGGAAACCCCTCCAGCTGACGCTACATCACTGGGGTCAGGGTCTGCATCCATGTTTTTAAAGAACATAGCCGAGCAACACCGGGAGAAGGAGAAAGAGTCCGTTGTCCCAATATCTGCATCAGAAACACTTGTAGATAAGACGGACCAAGATGACAATCCCCTCTTCACTGGGAAGCCCAACACATTCACTTTTGCAGACTTGTCAAAATCGTCACAGGGAGACTTTCAGTTTGGCCAGACTGATCCAAATTTCAGAGGCTTCGTGAGAGCGGGTGAGCAGCTGTTCACATCAGTGCGGCCCGGCCAGAGGCCCGAAAGCTCGGCTGATCAGGATGAGGAGGACATGTACAAAACTGAGGAGAATGACGACATCCAGTTTGAGCCGGTTGTCCAGATGCCGGACAAGGTGGATCTGGTCACAGGGGAGGAGGATGAGCAGGCACTTTACTCTCAGCGTGTGAAACTCTTTCGGTTTGACCCCACCACCAGCCAGTGGAAAGAGCGGGGTGTTGGTGTCCTAAAGTTTCTCAAAAACGCATCTAATGGCAGGCTGAGGGTTTTGATGAGACGGGAGCAGGTGCTGAAGGTCTGTGCCAACCACTGGATCACCACCACTATGAACCTGAAACCCCTGGCCGGTTCAGATAAGGCCTGGATGTGGTTGGCAAACGACTTCTCGGATGGAGATGCCAGATTGGAACAATTAGCTGCTAAGTTTAAAACCCCGGAGCTTGCAGAAGAGTTCAAGCTCAAGTTTGAAGAGTGTCAGAGGCTGCTGTTGGACATACCCTTGCAGACCCCTCACAAGCTGGTTGACACAGGAAGAACTGCACACCTCATTAAGAAAGCTGAGGAGATGAAGTCTGGATTAAAAGACCTCAAGTCCTTCCTCACCGATGACAAAACAAAGATCAAAGACAATGCCGGCCAGGCAGGGGACACAACGGCGAGCAACATCTCCAGTTTAGTCATCAAACCACATGCTGATAGCACAGGCCCTACCTTAGAGTGGGACAATTATGACCTGAGGGAAGAGGCTCTGGATGACAGCGTTGACACGTCCGTCTATGCTTCTCCAATAGCAAGCAGCCCCATCAGGAAGAACCTCTTCCGCTTTGGAGAGCCGACTGCTGGCTTTAGCTTTTGCTTTCAGCCAGTTGTCAGTCCTTCCAAGTCCCCTACCAAGCTAAACCAGAGCGGCGTGTCGGTGGGAACAGACGACGAGAATGATGTGACGCAGGAGGAGGAGAGGGACGGACAGTACTTTGAGCCCGTGGTTCCTCTGCCAGATCTGATCAACACCTCCACGGGAGAGGAAAACGAGCAGGTGCTGTTCAGCCACCGGGCCAAGCTGTATCGCTACGACAAAGACCTGAAACAATGGAAGGAAAGGGGTATCGGGGATCTCAAGCTGCTGCAGAATTATGACACCAAACGCGTGCGACTGGTTATGAGGAGAGACCAAGTCCTGAAGATCTGTGCCAACCATTGGATAAACTCAACCATGAAGCTCGAGCCCATGAAGGGTGCTGAGAAGGCCTGGGTCTGGAGTGCCATAGACTTCACTGAAGGGGAGGGCAAGGTGGAGCAGTTAGCAGTGAGGTTTAAACTGCAAGACGTGGCCAACTCCTTCCGAGATGTCTTTGATGAGGCCAAGGACGCCCAGGAGAAGGAGATGCTGGTGACCCCAGTTATGTCCACGGAGGCCCCACCACATGAGACAGCCACTGGAACGACCACCCCATTATGTGGGAAGGCAGCCATTTCTGTGCTTGAAGAGACCACCAGGGAACGCACAGAGCTCCCACCTGAGACCTTCCACACCCCAGACAGCAAGTCCTCAACCGCCACACCACACAGCCTCTTCAACCTGTCCAAGACGGTCGTCTCTCCACCCAAGTTTGTCTTTGGCACACACACCCTCCAGAAGATCTTTGGCAGCCCCACTTCTTCCTCGGAAACGGAGGGTTCTTCAGCAAGCTCCAAGCCTAGGGACAGCGGCCCAGACCCCCCCACCTCTTCTGCAACCCCTGCCTTCAAGATCCCGGAGAAAGGTGAGACCCTCGATAAGTTCAAGTGCACTATCTTGACTGGATTTTGTTCTGTGTTTCAGTTGAAATGCTTGTTTTTCATTTTAACGGCAACCTATGATGGAGTTTCCCCATTTTTCCCATTGTGTGATTCCATTCCATTGTTTGTTTATTTCATCGCACCACTTCCCACCCGGTGTGACGACTCAACAAAATCAGGACCAAATACCTCAACTCTTAATTGAACACTTGACATACTGGGCATACAGTTACAAACAGTTTATCAAGTAATTGTAATGTAATTACTTTTGAATAATCAAATATGATCAATCATATTTCACTTTATTAAGCGATTGTGTTTGAACACAGAGTTTTGAGCATTCCCCATGATAATTCCTCTCTCACACATCACACACATTCAGAAACAGCCTTCTAGTTTGTCTCACTTCACCAACCATTATTTTTTAGGCTTGGATTTTAGGCTTTTCAAAGATAACCCAATGGCTTTTTGGACCTGCACATCGTCCACCCAATCTGAGCCCCCAGGTACTCTGGTCACTGCACTGTGTGTGTGCTGTGACGTGTCATGTACACAGCTGTCACTTGCCGGCCTTCACAGGCTCGACATAACCTCAGCCGCACGGAGTGGAAAACAGCAAACCTGTACTGCCAAAATCTCAAATGTTGCATGTTCGAGTGTATGCGTGTGCGAGTTTGTGTGTCCTTGTATGCTTGAGAAAGCAGTCACTGTCCTTTCCAATAGCCCATACATGACAAAATGACCCATTTGCGAGCAATAAGTGGTACATTGCAGCTAGGTTCTGCTCTCTTGGCTGAAAGGTGACACGAGGACATTCCTGCCAAGAACCCTGAGAGGAATGCACAGTGTGCGGCCCCTTGGCGTCACACACATTTTTAGGCCTGGAGGTGTAGCAACAGTGTGAAAGTTGATGCCCTGCTGGATCTAGTTCACACCAGATTTATGCTGACGTTTTTTTTGTAAGCGTCTGTATTGGGTAGTTGGTGGATGTTAATCTACAAATCTGGGGGAGGGAAGACATTTTAAAACCGAAATTTCTCTGTCTGGCCCAGTTGGTTAAAATGTATACCTGGAGATTGTTGGTAATATACATACTAAGATTAAGCTTATTTTTAGTTGGAACGTTAACTCGGGTGTAGCGTAATAAATGCATGATACCAGGTTTGGAAATGCATGTGTTCAGTATGAAACTAATCCCTTGTAATACCGATTTCTGCACCTGTCTGCTCTGTTATATGTGGCCATATCTTTTGTGGAGTGACATGCAACAAGAGTGATGCACACATGCGTCAAACTGCCCCAACCGTCCAACCTGCTTCACCGGCTCTCTCTCGTTCCAGTGCCCCCTCAGGACGAGCGCAGTAGCGTCGAGTCTGACCCGGAGGTGGTCTATGTGAGGGAGCCCACCCTAGAGCAAGCTGCTCTAGCCAGGGAGCTGCTGCTGCCGCTCACGTTCTTCTGCTACCAGAATGAGCCGGGCTACATCAGCGATGACCAGCCTGATGGTGAGAAGCCGCGCGGCAACAGTCGTCTTTAAGCCTCACCTCACCTTTTTTGGGGGGCCACCTTTCTGGCACGTTTCAGGTGAGACCGTAAGCTAAGTCGTCATGTTGTTTCTGTTTGGGTTACGGCAGATGAGGACTTTGAGACGGCGGTGAAGGCCTTAAATGGAATTCTGTATCCTGATCCTGTTCAGAGGACAAGCGCAATCTCAAGTAGGTTTCAGGCTAATGACGATTCGATGATATTGGCTTGAGTTTTTCATAGAAACTGGATAACGCTTCTAATTATTTATTTTTTTACTGTTTGTCATCAGTTAATTAGTTATTAATCCAATTATTTTACCCTTGTTATAAGAACCTCATGTTTTCCCCCCAGGCTCCCAGGTAAAGGCCTTTGGGGTGGATCCAGACTGTGAGGTGGTCTGGGAGAAGAAGCCCACTCCTGAGGAGGAGCAGATGGCCAAATGCCTCCTGCTGCCCCCAACCTTCTTCTGCGGGGTGACCAGTGACAGTGAGGCCGACAAAGACAAGCCTGAAGACTTTGAGACAGAGGTCCGCAAAGCCCAGGATGCTCTGGTCAGATACGTTTTTAGCACACACACACACATACACGGAAACTACTCACAAGGTCCTGTAACAATGCATTTTTCCCCAGTCCCAGACTCGGATGTGTTTTTGTTTTGCTTGAATGCAGCGTCGCTCAAAATGTTTTTTTGTTTTGTCCAGAATTCCCAGAGGAGCACAGATGCCACTCTCTCGTCTGAGACTCCAGATCAGATGGCTATCAGTAAGGAGGCTGAGACTTCCACAACAGAGGAACATATCCCAGACCAGTCAGCCCAGATTAAAGCCTCCAGCAGCAGCCCTATAGACCTGTCCACCAAGAAAACTAAGGATAACCCTGAAGCACTCACCTTCCCTGCACCAGCCGTCTCTCCCCCTGCTCCATCCGTCTCCCCCCCTGCACCAGCCGTCTCCCCCCCTGCTCCAGATGTCTCCCCCCCTGCACCAGCCGTCTCCCCCTCTGCACCAGCCGTCTTCCCCCCTGCACCAGCCGTCTCCCCCCCTGCTCCATCCGTCTCCCCCCCGGCACCAGCCGTCTCCCCCCCTGCACCAGCCGTCTCCCCCCCGGCTCCATCCGTCTCCCCCCCGGCTCCATCCGTCTCCCCCCCTGCTCCAGCCGTCTCCCCCCCTGCTCCAGACGTCTCCCCCCCTGCTCCATCCGTCTCCCCCCCTGCTCCAGACGTCTCCCCCCCTGCTCCAGACGTCTCCCCCCCGGCTCCATCCGTCTCCCCCCCTGCTCCATCCGTCTCCCCCCCTGCTCCATCCGTCTCCCCCCCTGCTCCATCCGTCTCCCCCCCTGCTCCAGCCGTCTCCCCCCCTGCTCCAGCCGTCTCCCCCCCTGCTCCAGCCGTCTCCCCCCCTGCTCCAGCCGTCTCCCCCCCTGCTCCAGCCGTCTCCCCCCCTGCTCCATCCAACTACTCGCCTGCTGTAGCAGACTCTACCACTGTCAGCACAAACTTCACCGCTACTACTATTACTCAAGGTATAATGGATGGCTACTATTCTTTCAATACAAAATATAACATTTATGGAGTTTGTTTCTGAAGTAAAAAAATAAATAATCTTCTTTCCTTAAAGACACTTCATCCTTTGGCTTTAAGACCATTGGAGGAGGGTTCTCATTCGCTGATCTGGCCCAGAACACTGGGGAATACGCATTTGGACAGTCAAGTAGGTTTATGTTAATGACAACTGAAACGATCATGTAAAAACTAGATGATTAGATAAATAGTTTCAATTAGCAATGCACAATGTCTGAACTTGTCTCCATTTTGCTGTGGTAGATTCGGACTTCTCGTGGACAGGCGCTGGTGCCACAGTGTTTGGAGCTGCACCACAGCCTAAGAAGGATGGAGAGGAGGCGGGGAGCGATGAAGACGATGCTGCTGATAATGCAGACATTCACTTTGAGCCTATAGTGTCATTACCCGAGGTACCCCGTTCACAGATCGAACCAGAGAATCTTATTCATACAAACCAGCCTCGAGTTATTCAGACTTTTCTGCCTGCAAAATCTTCCCATTTTAAGACACTGTCCAAACGGCGATGAATTTGTGTCCGCTGCAGTTGGACAACTTTGTCTCCTGATTATTGGGGCCCTTGATGAATTCAGAGAGATACAGAAGCTGTATGGCATCAGCTCTGTAATAATCCCTGTGGTTCGCTGTGTGTTCAAGGTGGAGACCAAGTCAGGAGAGGAGGATGAGGAAATTCTGTTTAAGGAGCGCACCAAGCTGTACCGCTGGGATCGAGACCTGAACCAGTGGAAGGAGCGTGGCGTGGGAGACATCAAGATCCTGTACCACCCAGAGAAAAGGTTCTACCGGGTTCTGATGAGGAGGGAGCAGGTGCTGAGGGTGTGTGCTAACCACACCATCTCCCTGGCCATGGACCTCAAACCCATGAACACCTCCGCCCAAGCGCTGGTCTGGACCGCCACAGATCATGCCGGTGAGGAACACTGAAATGGCCCTGACTGTTTTTTGAAGACTAGATTGTTACAGCCAGTAGGATTCTCACTTGGGGTGCGAGAGGACTCAGGTTCAAATCCCAGATGAGCCCACACTTCTTACAATCTGGCCCAAGGTGACAACAACCAAAGGGAATCTACAGGCTGAATTGTAGTTTAATCTAATTGTATTTCTTTAATACAGAAATGATACGATGAGGCATGACGGTCAGTAAATGAGTTGCGCGAGTGGATGAGTGGTTAGTCTTCAGTGACAAATGTTGGGAGATGTATAGGCGACAGTCAAAGCCCTGCATTAATCTCTGACCAGTGAGAGAAAGAGAATAAAAGTGGGCAACGGATGGCCTTTTTATCTTGCAGCATCCCCAGGTGTGCCCCATTAGTGCTGACGAGAGATGTCGCGATAGCCTTAACTTTATAGAAGTACTAGAGTATATAATGATTCTAACATCTGTGTATTGGTAAAACCTTACCCCGTAAGCCAAATTGCTTAATGACCTGTGGTGTTTACTTTCTTCTGTCTCCAGAGGGCGAGGGCAAGGTGGAGCAACTGGCTGCCAAGTTTAAAACACCTGAGCTGGCCGAGTCCTTCAGGAAAACCTTCACAGAGTGTCAGAGCCGCATGGGCCAATCGGATTCCTTGGCTATGATGTCACCCCAGATGTCCAGAGCCCAGGAGCACTCCCGAGAGTCCAACCCCCGAGTCTACCTCACAATCACTGCCGACGACGAGGCCCTAGGAACCGTCATCATCGAGCTGTTCTCCCACATCGTTCCCAAAACGGCAGAGAACTTCCGGATCCTGTGCACAGGACAGAAGGGCTTTGGGCTCCGCGACTCCATCTTCCACAGGGTCGTTCCTGACTTCATGTGCCAAGTGAGCTGTGGGGACGGCTTGGGGAACTGGTCATAATGAGGGGGGGGGGGGGGGTGGTGGTGGTGTCAGTTTGACATAGATGGGAGTATTAGTGGTAGCTAGTGTACTGTCATAACAACTGGCATATTAATCTATAGTTGCATAAAGCATGAGACTAAATAATGAAGTTGAACCACATAAATTTGACCCGTTGCAGTCGTCCTAACCTCGTCTGTGTCCCGTCTCTCTGTCAGGGTGGAGACATCACCAGCCAGGATGGAACTGGAGGCAAATCAATATACGGGGGGAAGTTTGAGGACGAGAACTTTGACGTGCGCCACACAGGTCCAGGCCTGCTCTCTATGGCCAACCGTGGGCGCGACACCAACAACTCCCAGTTCTTCATCACCCTGAAGAAGGCCGAACATCTGGACTTCAAACACGTGGCCTTTGGCTTCGTCCAGGAGGGCATGGAGACCGTCCGTCAGATGGGCGAACTGGGCACCAAGACGGGCAAACCCACCAAGAAGATTGTCATCACAGAGTGTGGACAGCTGTAGGACAGATGGCGCTGCAGAACTTTACACCTGTAGGACACTTCTGCAGACTTGGGTTCCGTACCCTTTGATTTGTCCAAATTAGCACACTAGATTTGACTGAGCTGTAGGAAGTCACAGATTTGAGACTACTAAGGATTTGAAGATACTTTTGGGTGTCCCCGTTCTGTTACAGGGATTACATCTCCTTCTCCTGAGATTTCTGGCAACAGATCCAAGACTTGGATATATTTGTGTGTATAATGTATATGGACTTTTTAACGTGATTTTCTTTGCATGTGTTTCACCGAGAGCTGAAAGCGCTGGTTCCTTTGTATGCAACTTAACTTTGTTTTTGTATAATTAAGTCTTAATTCAAATTAACAAGGGAACGTTGTTTAAAAGTAAAGTAAAAGAAACCTACTGTTCATTTTCTTTTAGTTGTCATATTGTTTTTCTGTATGCATTTCATAATGTGTAAATTATTACGCTAATACTCCTATGCTTTCCCTTAACTATAGAAATATCAAGCGCAGGGGAAATAAGATGTTGGAGAATGTAGGCCTATGTCTTTGGAAATAAAGTTGCTTTATAACTAACTCACTGTTGGAAAGAATATTTTAGTTCGTCTAGGTGCGTACTAATATAACCCTATATGAGAGGAAAGGGTAGGCTAAGGAAAAAGGAATAATCGAAGTGATGCAGGTTGGTACAACTGGTTAATACGTCCACTCTCCACTAGAGGGCTGATTTTTATGTTCGATTTTATATTCAGCTACGTTTGTTAATGACGTAGACGTCTAAATACACCGCACCTACCAATGTACGGCCTTTTAGGAGCAAACCCAGTAAAGAACAAGGCGGGGGCACAGCTATCTTTCTGCTGAGATCTTGTCAATCAGATAAAATGATCATCTACAAGGACATAATCTCTGGTATGTCTAACGGGTCTAATTATTTTTCACTTCTGACGTTTTATAGGAATAGTGTGCTAGTCAATAAGGTAACGGTCTGCACGGCTAGGCTAGCAAGTGTGAACTGAAGACCGTGAAAAGGGGCCGTTTTGGTGATGCCGACGAGGCCTTGAGATGGCTATGCTCACGCGTGCATTTGTCCCTGAGTTCTTTATAATAAAAGGCCTCATTTTACTCGAATGAATCCTTACCTTGAGCCGAAAACCTCTAGAAGTCAGTTTTATTTTTTTATAATCAATGTAGCCATATGCATAATGTTTGCGACCTATACCTGCCGCGTTACTTCCTGCGGTAAGGAATTTACTTGCTATTTAAAAAGCAGAAAAGACGTGGGATGACAAGTTTGTCTACGGTAATGATTTGCCAACGTGAGGCCACGTTTAACGTGACACATTTAAAGACCACAGCTGCTGACAAAACAGACCAATGTAAAATAGTTTTTAGTATTTCACGTTCAGACATTCATTTGATATTCGGCAAATGCCACAGTGGAGAGTTCCTTTAGGGACCGGGGTAAAATTATTATTATAGTTAGGAAACGTGTCCCTTCTTGCAATGTTCGGCCTAACACCAACTGATACAAAGGATGCCTGGCCCAGAGTTATGTAGACTCTACATTTACATTACATTTATTCATTTAGCAGACGCTTTTATCCAAAGCGACTTCCAAGAGAGAGCTTTACAAAGTGCATAGGTCACTGATCATAACAACAAGATAGCCACAAAAACATTGCGAGTGGCCAAACATGAAGCACACATTGTGAACAACCAAAGTAAGTGCCAAAAAGAAGAGCATGTAGTTAAACAAGTTACAATTAAACAACATGAACCGCTATAAGTGCAAGTGTACCTGTGGAAAAAGCAAGCAACAATAATAAAAACAATATATCACAGCGAGTACAAAAATTTAAATCAGTTACCACTAACCACAAGGGCAACAAGTCTCTAAGCAAGAGTCATTGTGATCCTTGAGGAAACTAACATCGGGTCAAGCGAACCATTCCTAAGTACCGTTGTACTCCCGGAACAAGTGCCGGAACTCTAAAGTACAACAGCAAAATAAAATAATATTCAAACTGCTTCTGCACCTTTTTTTCTTATATATATAATATATATATAATTTTTTTTATTACAAAGAAAGGTGCACCATTGGAAATTAATGTTGGGTTTATTAAAGAAGGAACATGGAAACGCTTGCGAAGCCAAGGGAGTTGAGAAAGGGTGAAGGTGTTGTCTCAATGCAGGGAGTGTACAGGCTTCATTGAATATCCCTTGGGTTCTTAGAAACCTAAAAGAAAGTGAGAGAGGGATAAAAAGAACATAAAGGGGTACGAAGCTCAAGTCTGTAAATTGAATGTAGCTTTTTCACAGGACCTCCTCAATAGTGCTCATCATACAGCACAGAAAAAAAACAATTGCTTGTCTTGATACAATATGAAAACATGTTCTGATTTTGATATTGAAATAAATGTACATTCCACTAAACGTTACACAATCGTAAAGGCAGGAATTCAGGCCACACTGTATGCAGGCCTAGTTGGTAATGTGTGTTTCGTTCTTGCAAACACAGTCACTGAATCTTAATGCACATGTCAATTCAGATGTGCTGATAATATACAATCTGATTGTTTAAACGTCTTTGGAGCAAACTGAGATGACCCGACTATCTACATGGCTCTGGTCTGGCCTACTTCCACACCTTTTGTTTAGTCATGAAAATATTTTTCAGCATTTATAGAAAAAAAAACTACAACTGGATGTCCTATCAATACTAGATATGGACACCTCTAAACCAAATCGGATTCTTCTAAATAAAGTGTGTGGACTTCAACCAGAGTTTTTCACACATTGGTTTCCCAAGAAAATATTCCCAACATTTATAATATCCAAAATGGCATTTAATAGATGTAGTCATGCTTAATACAAGAATAGAAGTAAACCCACATTTTAATGAAAAAGAAACCACATCTCATTACAAAGAAATAAAATACTGAAACATTTACAAAAAAATATTATAGATTTCGTATTAATTAGGAGGAGACTTCTTTGAGAAAATAGGGTATGGAAATGAGCTGAAGAAAAGACACCTTTAAAACTGTACCTGATCATTCTATATCCAAAATTCTTGCATTTAATATATTAAATCTGATTATGAGTTTGTTGATTTTCTACATAATGGGAATATTATTTATTTAAAAAAACAAGCAGAGTATTATAAAAAACAGTTCCAGCTTATTTTATATGAGACTACCATGAAATGGCTATCGTGTTTTCTCTTCATTTTGCAGGGGATGAAATGTTCTCAGACATTTACAAGATCACAGAATCGCAAAATGGAATTTTGTATGAAGTAGAGGGAAAGGTGCGTCTACATTGCAAGTAGCTGTATACTGTGAGTAGATAGTATTGGCACATAAGCACCCGTAGATGTATTTTGCATGCTGACTTTTGCATACGTCTACAGGGGCAAATAAGGTAATGAAGTATGAAGGTGTTCGGCTATTCAATCTTGTAAATAGTCTGAACCTGTACAACATAAAACTACGGACAACAGAATAACTTATCTTCACTGCAACTTTGCATTAGTGTTGAATTAAGTATTTTGTCACATTTAACCAGATACGTGGACTGAGTCAGTCTTTATAACTTTGTACGTCTATATCAGTGCTCAGTCCTTCACCATTTCCCAACAACATCCTTCCCTCCTGTCACTTCCTCTTCCCTCTCTTCTTTCTCGTAGATGATCAGCAGGACGGAGGGCATCGATGACAGTCTTCTCGGGGCTAACGCATCGGCGGAGGTGCAGGATGACGGCTGTGAGAGCAGCACGGTCAGCGGGGTGGACATCATCCTGAACCACAAGCTGCAGGAGACCCCCTTCGATAAGAACTCCTACAAGGCCTACATCAAGGAGTACATGAAGGCGTGAGTGTGCGAGAACACCGAGAGAGAAGGCTTTCTATGCGGGGGTTTGATTCGTAGCTTTAGATTCCGGTTGGTATATCCCCTATATCTTGGCTTCCTGTCCCATATCCTGTTCAGAATCAAGTCCAAGCTGGATGAGACCAACCCCGAGAGAGTCAAGCCCTTCATGACGGGAGCTCAAGAAGAGGTGAAGAACATCATGGGCAACATCAAGAACTACCAGGTAACATACAGATCCTGTTCATCTAGATTTCGAGTTCTCTCTACTTTACAGCTGCGTCACCATTGCTCACCGTCAGCTTGATAATTATGCAGATACTTTTGCTCTCTTATATTCCAAGTCATTAAAATTGGATGGAAGCAAGTATATTCTACTTGTTGCTTTTACTTTGAACTTTTACTTCTTCTGTAACTGCACATCGAGATACGGGATGAAGTGAATTTAATTGATGACAGTGAGGTCACATAGGCCTGTGGATACACATTATACCAGGCCTGGGGAAAAGCCAGGACACCCAGTTGCATGCTATTTTGTGATAGCTAGCAATCACAATTTGAATTATGTTAACAAATGCACAAAGCTCTACCTTCATATGAAGTCATATCAATTATTGTGAATTTAAGGTGTGACATAAATGGTTGGGAATTTAAGATGTGATATAAATAATATAGATTGAAGATGTGATAAATTATTGGGAATTTGTGAACATAACTGAAGTTAACAGAGACTTGGATGTAAGACATGTTACAAGCTCTCATCAGACTGCCTAGCCAGCTATCGTTCCAACATGAGGCTCATAAGAATGGGTAGGCATCCTTAAGCAGCAAGCTTTTAATGAGTTAATTAATCAAACACCCCTTTCTCACAAGGAGCACATAGTTCCATGTCACTTGTACATGCAACTTTAATTTCTCCATCTACCTGTAATTTGATTGTGTGTGTATAAACCTACATGTCTTTCATGCCTGTTTTTTTGGTGTTGTGTTCAAGTCTCTGTAATGATGGCCTGATGAAATGGATATTTTTCCCCACTGTCAGTTCTTTACAGGGGAGTCGATGAACCCTGACGGTATGATAGGCCTGCTGGATTACCGTGAAGATGGCACCACCCCCTACATGATCTTCTTCAAAGACGGCCTTGATATTGAGAAATGCGTAAGAGCTTTCGGCTTGTGTACAGACAACCAAACACCCTCTGAGCAGTTTTCTTTAACCCTTTTCAAAACATGTCAGTGATGCTCTGAATCAGACTTTGCAGCCGTGTCTACCCACTGGTCTGGAGCCCAGCCAGCTATACACTATTTACTGTACACCTATCTTCTTAGCCGCTGACTGAGCATGCTGACACACCTTTGACTGCCAGTTTTCACAGCCAATAGAAACGGATGTTCAAACAAACCTGTTTACGTATCGAATCCATATCGTAGAAAGTGCATTTAAAGTGTGTGTACATGTTTGTCTACCCAAAATCACCTGTCTACCCACAATCACCTGTCCTTCCTTGTTTACAGTAACATCCTGAGGACCGCTGCTTTTCTATTGGAGGATGCTTCTAGATTCCGGACCGACCAGACCACTCTTTTACACGATGTTTGCAATGCAAGTTTATTTTCAATTACTTATTTAATTGGTCCTTCATGTCAGCGCTGACTTATTAAACCCACTGTCTGTATTACTGATTAAATGATTGATTATGGTATTGGATAGAATTGGACTTTTGCAGTGTTCAGGTCAAGGCCAAAGCAAAGGATGGTTCAGATAGAAACATTGAATAGAACAAACATGATACTCTGCCATGCAGAATAAGTAGTCACTGCCTTTCTGTTCTGCACATTTCTCTCTCCAACGTTTACAGTGAAATGGCTGGATTATCAAATAGTGAATTCTCTCAGGCCTCATTAGCTTGGTTTTAAGTTCTGTAAGATCACTGGTTCTCAACTGGTGTGTCCTGACCCATATGACAATCGTTCGCTAAATTACGCTGAAAAAGAAATTGACAGAGGGAAGCCTGTCTTCGTGTTGAGATGACCGAGTATCCCTCCAACGATGCAATCAAAATCTGCATACCATATAACACAACCTATCTTTGTTAGTGGCTTTTCAGCTCTGTTCCAGCTAAAGACTAAATACAGAACAGAATGGACATTGAACACAAACTGAGTGGCTTTGTCTATCATCACGCCAGACATTGAAATACTGCACTATTGTTTTGTGAAATAAATGACAATGGTTCCAAAAAATAATAGTTGTGGTTGTGACTTAATGACGAAGGACAAAATATGGGGCTAGATCAGTTGAGAACCGCTGTTAGCAATTCACTTCATTGACCCAGATTTAAATATAACATGATCGCAGACATTTTATTTTATTTTTTATATTCAAGTAAATACTTAAGTGTGCCCAAAGTAAAAGTTATTTGAAGTACAAAACCACACAGTACATGCAATTTCCTGAGTTGCCTACAACAACTCTTGTAAATAAGTAAAAAAACAATGCCATGCATGTAGTCGGCAGAATCAATATGTATAGGACAGTCCAAAGTGCTGACTTACGATACAATGCCATATAAACACCAAAAAGAATGGTATTTTTCAGATTTGAAATAGAACTCAAGAACAATCTTTCAAACTCTACACTGGCCAGGAGCCTGGAGGTCAATGATGGCCCCAAACAAAGTGGTCTCTCCTGGGCTAGTCGCTCTTCATCTCCACCTCTTCCTCCTCTACCTTGTAGTGCCGGTACTCTGGCTTCAGCTCCCAGGTGCTCTTGTGTGTACTCTTGGTATTGTAAACCCCAATCTCTCTCAGGATCTCCTTCAGGTATGTCTGCAGGTCAGAGAGGTCCTATTAATCCCAATACTTCTGAAAACAACCCAAATGAGCCACCTCTATTAACTATTACTACCCTAAATTGCAGAACCCTAAAATGTTCTGCTGTACTCTCCATGGCCACTAGATGTCTATACTGAGCTGTTAATGAATTTCCTCTTGTCAAAGCGTATTTGCTGTACTTGGAAAACATTCAGGTTCCCACATTTCAGTAAACTGCAGGAGTTTATGAGTGAGGGAACCATCCCTACAGCTCTAGGGTTGGAGCCCTATCAGTCCTTGCGAGTAAAAACATCCCTCCAGGCCGACTCACCTATAATCATGCCATCAGAGAGGACCTGTTACCCATCGTCAGAACCTCCACGCATCAGTTGTGTTCAACCAACTCAAGTAGGCCACTCACCACAGGTTGCTTGGTAATATCCACCAGATCTTTGATGTTGTAATACTGGTGTTTCTCAAACGCAGAGAAGAGCATGTCCATCACCTGCTGTCTCTCCGCTCTCACCATCCGCCCCTCAGACTTCTTCTTCTTCTCATAGTCCAACTAGACATACAAGGACACACATGGACACAGTCTACACAGTCTGAACACAGGCTTGTCCTGGTGAAGGTTTTTAAAAAGACACGAGGGGAAGACGTGCAGGAAATGGCCCAGGAATTGAACCCAGGCTCAAGTTGTAAATGCTCTACCCGTTGAGCCACTGGGGTGCCCCTTTGCATGATGTAAGTAAAGTGTCTTTCCTTACATTGGTTAAGTGGTTAGACACAGGTTTAAAGTTGTTGGTAACAGCCTTGTCCAGCTTCTGGGACAGACGAACCGGCTTGGAGGACTCTGCAATCTGCATCCTGTGGAGAGGGCAACAGGGAGTAACACACACACACACACACACAACTCAGGCTGACAAGTAAGATATCACAACAATGCAGAGGAAAAAAAATCTATATATTGAATAGTAACTTGCCGCACTATTTTGTATTTTCTTTAGAAGGAAGCCTTCTATTCGGCAACCAATAAGTTACTGACTAATGCTACCTTTCACACAAACATGGAAAGAAAATATGATTGCTGTGATAGTAGTGCAATGATTGACATTGAGTGGCCTGTAATTAAGTCCCAACTAAAGATGATAATTGCAGTGTCAAGGAGCACGTTACACTACATTGTTGATGCACCTTTTTCTGAACTCTCACTATCAGTCTTAGGTCGATCAAGGTGAAAATGACGAAGCTAATGGTTACCATTCAAGTGATTAATTAAATAGCAATTTTCATGAGGAAATACCCTGAGAGCTAATCTGTTTCATCAACAGTAAATCCAAGTCTAGAAGTGAACAGCAGGTTAGCGTAGATTTTAAGGTTTAACAAGATTAAAACCTCACTTCTTTAGCTTCATGTAGCTTTCGTTGACAACAGGTCTGCACTCTGCTCTCTGAACCACCATTCCCTCCAGACATATCTTATCTGGAAAAATACATCATCCTTCAATCACACACACAGAATGGTGAGAGATCATTACAATAGACTTGCTGAAAGGAACTTTAGGTGTTCAAACACCTGGTCAAAACACATACAATATATAAATAATAATAACATGCAAACAGTCCATTAGAAAACAAGGAAGCATGAGCATATTAATTAAAAAGTCAACAGTTTGATGTGTGTACAGTATAGTATGTAGTACAATAGACCAATTATTTGTTTGTAAACATTTGGGATGCGCGAGCAACATGGTAGCAGAAAACCGGGAAAGGTAGCCTTTATAACGGCTAGAGGATTACATGGATAATACAAATAGTTTAAAGAGATTTAAAAAGACCAAAAAGGTCAAGGAGGACAGCCTTTAAGAGAGAAAGCGATTCCCCATTCATCTGTCACATCAGAATTTTTATTTGGGTCACAAAAGTCTTGAAATTTGAGTGAGAATGTCGCCCGGTAGACCGCGTTGTCTTAGGCGGCAGCCAGTCTCTTGTCTTGGTCGTGTCATGTCACAAAGTTCATAATTTTACAGTTCGGTCAATTCTACACCAAAGAATTCGACACCAGAGTTCGTCTTTTGCCTCCGACATGCGCAGTTGAGCCTGCTTGACAGTCATGTGACGTAGGGTGATAATTGGTCTGTACACTGATATTTCAGAGGGCTGAATTATTAAATTACATTTCAACGTGTGAGTAACTGAACAGTTGGTGAGTAACTCAATCCCTGCCAGTCCAAAACGAAAAACATTCATCCAAATTCATGTTTGGCTGAATTGCACCCCCTCGACCAAACCAACAGACACAGAACACTACCCCTTCACAAGGGGCTCCACAACCTGACCTCCACACAGCACACTCATCAGGGCTGCTCTCCAAACCAACAGCTTGACATTTTACAGGTTTGTGATTCACCTATTTTGGTGCAGCTGCCTTTGTCCTGTTCTGCTATTGTTGGTTTGTCTTGTTATCTATGTGGGATTCCTGGCTCGTGGATTCGAACTGGTTTGATCCAGACAGCCGAGCCTCGGTCATAAAGCTCCTGGTTCCAGTTGGTGAGCGTTGGCGTTTATCGTTGGTCAGAACATTTGCTGTTGTATCGTCACTACCTCTCATGTCTCCTCTGATTCAATAAAGTCATATTAAAAATTCAGTACGCAGATCTCTAAAAAGAACAAAAAAGGCTTTCAGCCCTGTAGTGTCATAAGAGAGGAATACTCCTAGCAGTCCCAGAGACTGTCACTTGCACTCACACAAATTATTTTCAGTGTCATGACCATTGAATCTGCAATGCCATTTTAAACATGGAAATCTACCCGTTTCCAAAGGCCATGTTTGTGTAGTTGGAATTTGAGAGAAAACGTTACAGAGTTCTCTCATTAATATACTGTACGTCTTTGCCTTTTACACAAATGGCCGTAATTATGTGCAATTATTGGGCGATGAGTATCGCAACGCTCGTCAGTGAAACTCCGTAAACACACCCACACACACACACACACACATTCTACTTTGCTAAAACCTCCATCTGCACAGTAAGCCACAAGCTAGGGTCAACTGAGGTCAAGGCTGTGAGGGAGAGAAAATGGGATTCATTTCACTCTCTCCCACTCTCCTTCCCTCCCTCTCTCCCTTTATTCACTGCAGGCTCCATCTCTCTACCAGCACCAGAACCATCTCCACCATCTGGCCTCTCATGGCAGCAGTCCTCCATGCAGCTACAGTTGGTTTCTCTGAATTACAACCCTGGTTGGTCCTCAGGGACACAGCTACGTAAGAGATATATGCCCTGCAAACACAGAGTTGGATGGAAGAGAGAGAGAGAGAGAGAGAGAGAGAGAGAGAGAGAGAGAGAGAGAGAGAGAGAGAGAGAGAGAGAGAGAGAGAGAGAGAGAGAGAGAGAGAGAGAGAGAGAGAGAGAGAGAGAGAGAGAGAGAGAGAGAGAGAGAGAGAGAGAGAGAGAGAGAGAGAGAGAGAGAGAGAGAGAGAGAGAGAGAGAGAGAGAAGAGAGAAAAAGAGAAAGGTCAAGAGAGAGAAGTGGGAGGACAGAAGAGAGGGGTGATGCCAGAGCGGGGGAGCAAAGAGATACGAGCGAGAGACAGAGAGAAACAGAGAGAGAGAGGTGGAAAAGAGTGGTGGGAGGGGGGAGTGACCACAGCACTTGTAGCTCAAGGCTGTGGAGATGAAAGAGAGGTTGGACCTTTCCATTGTCTTTTTAACCTTGCTAAAAACCCTACTGGTCTCAAGGGAGAAAGTGGTGAAGTGAAAAATCGAGAAATGAGAGAGTACAAGTGGTAGAAATATGTGAAATAGAAAAGGCTGAGGGGTGGAAAGGTCAATCTTCCACCCCCTCCTCCTCTCCTACCACCTGCATCTGCTCCTAGGAAACCGCGAGTTGCGTTCCAACCTTGCTAAGCAGAGCCAGAATCCAGCCTTGAGCCTCCTACCAGTGTTCCCTAGGCATCTCCACTGCTCTCACATTTGAATATCCCAACAACAAAAGTACTTGGACTTCCAACAGATATCTCAAAGCCTTGCCAAATTCAGTTCCTGAAAAAATAAATAAAAACAAACACATCGAAATTCTCCCCAAACAGAAACAAAAGGTTTCGAAAGAAAGTGTCAGCTGTAAATGGAGCCCTTGGCAGAAGTTAATGCAGTGTGGATTTGGTGTTCAGCCTTGAGGAGGCAGAGCAGGGACAAAGACAGACACAGAGAGAGGGGGAGGGAGAAAGAGACTCACATATATACACACGCACAACCGACAATAGTGACAGATCTTCAACAGTAGTCCAGTCGTTCCCCCCTCCCCCCTACACACACACACACCCCACTCCCCAAGCAGTCACCAAGTCTAATGGCACACACACACACAGCCTTGGATGTTTTATTCTTAGGGCTCCTGTGTGTGCCTATCTGAGGAGATGTGCAGTGACAGACTGCCCTCGAGCCATCTCATCTGACTAGCCTTAGCTATAAATGATTTAAAGGGATGGAGCTGATTTGGAAGGATCATCAATACCATCCACAACCTCAGCACAACACTGGCAGTTTTTAGGGGAAGCAGGGGGGGGGGGGGGGGGGGGGGCGCTCTCTTTTTTTGCTCAAATTCATACCCAACTTCAGACTTGCCCCCCCGCTGCCACCTGTGAGACTGTGGCGGGGTCCTTCTCCTTCAAAGCCCTGACGCGTTTGTCGAGATGAACATCAAGAGTCTTGGCACGCACACAGAGAGCCAGCACACATCTCATACATGACTATTTTAAGTGGTTGCCCATGCCAGCTTGACAGCGGTTTGTGAGTCAACACTGGAGCTTAGTCTTACAGAGACGTCATGAATAATTCTACATCTTAAATCCGTTATTAGCAAGTGGAAATAATATATAATAGTGCCCTTATTTTACTTTCTGGGGGAAAACAACACGGACATCAAACATTTTGGCGTTAAGTTATCTTCCACAAAATGTTACAATTATCTCTCCTGTTTATCCTTCATTGAGGCTGAGAGGGAAAGC